>NC_041224.1:178584655-178585763 GCF_002837175.3 Physeter macrocephalus
TCCCTCTTAGAACAGCTTTTGCTGCATCCCATAGGGTTTGGATCGTCGTGTTTTCATTGTCATTTGTCTCTAGGTATTTTTTGATTTCTTCAGTGATCTTTTGGTTATTTAGTAACGTATTGTTTAGCCTCCATGTGTTGGCGTTTTTTAGTTTTTTTTCCCCTGTAATTCCTTTCTAATCTCATAGTGTTGTGGTCGGAAAAGATACTTGATATGATTTCAGTGTTCTTAAATTTACTGAGGCTTGATTTGTGACCCAAGATGTGATCTATCTTGGAGAATGTTCCATGCGCACTTGAGAAGAAAGTGTTATCTTCTGTTTTTGGATGGAATGTCCTATAAATATCAATTAAATCTATCTGATCTATTGTGTCATTTAAAGCTTCTGTTTCCTTATTTATTTTCATTTTGGATGATCTGTCCATTGGTGTAAGTGAGGTGTTAAAGTCCCCCACTATTATTGTGTTACTGTCGATTTCCTCTTTTATAGCTGTTAGCAGTTGCCTTATGTATTGAGGTGCTCCTATGTTGGGTGCATATATATTTATAATTGTTATATCTTCTTCTTGGATTGATCCCTTGATCATTATGTAGTGTCCTTCCTTGTCTCTTGTAACATTCTTTATTTTAAAGTCTATTTTATCTGATATTTGGTTGGAGCATTTAATCCATTCACGTTTAAGGTAATTATGGATATGTATGTTCCTGTGACCATTTTCTTAAGTGTTTTGGGTTTGTTTTAGCAGATAGTTTTTTTCTCTTGTGTTTCCCACTTAGAGAAGTTCCTTTAGCATTTGTTGTAGAGCTGGTTTGGTGGTGCTGAATTCTCTTAGCTTTTGCTTGTCTGTAAAGCTTTGGACCCCTATAATGCAAATGATGTTGCATTTAATGTTCTCCCAGAGGTCTCTTAGGTCTTCATTTCTTTTCATTCTTTTTCCTTTATTCTGTTCCGCAGCAGTGAATTCCACCATTCTGTCTTCCAGGTCACTTATCCATTCTTCTGCCTCAGTTATTCTGCTACTGATTCCTTGTAGTGTACTTTTCATATCAGTTATTGTATTGTTCATCACTGTTTGTTTGTTCTTTAATTCTTCTAGGTCTTTCTTAA
>NC_041224.1:178585788-178586785 GCF_002837175.3 Physeter macrocephalus
AGGTCCTGGATCATCTTCACTATCATTATTCTGAATTCTTTTTCTGGAAGGTTGCCTATCTCCACTTCATTTAGTTGTTTTTCTGGGGTTTTATCTTGTTCCTTCATCTGGTACATAGTTCTCTGCCTTTTCATCTTGTCTATCTTTCTGTGAATGTGGTTTTTGTTCCACAGGCTGCAGGATTGTAGTACTTCTTGCTTCTGCTGTCTGCCCTCTGGTGAATGAGGCTATCTAAGAGGCTTCTTTGACTTATTTTTAAAACAAGTTGTTTATTTTCTTTTTTTTCCCTTAATTTTATTTATTTATTTCTGGCTGTGTTGGTCTCTGTTGCTGCGCGTGGGCTTTCTCTAGTTGCAGCAAGCTGGGGCTACTCTTCGTTGCAGTGCGTGGGCTTCTCATTGTGGTGGCTTCTCTTGTTGCACAGCACGGGCTCTAGGCATGTGGGCTTCCGTAGTTGTGGCACACAGGCTCAGTAGTTGTGGCCTGTGGGCTCTAGAGCACAGGCTTTGTAGTTGTGGCACATGGGCTTAGTTGCTCCGTGGCATGTGGGATCTTCCTGGGCCAGGGCTTGATCCCGTGTCTCCTGCATTGGCAGGCAGATTCTTAACCACTGAGCCACCAGGGAAGTCCTAAGTTGTTTGTTTTCTTATTGTTGATTTTAAGGATTCTTGTGTGTTTTGGATAATAGTCATTTATCAGACATGTCTTGCAAATATTTTTTTCCCCCAATCTGTGGCTTGTATTTTGTTCTTTTGAAGCTTTCATTGCAGAGCAGAAACTTTTCATTTTAATGAAGTCCCACTTATCAATTATTTCACATATGTCTTTGGTGTTGTTTTTAAAAAGTCATCACTTGACCCACCTCCTAGCGAAATGGAAATAAAATAAAAAATAAACAAATGGGACCTAATGAAACTTAAAGCTTTTGCACAGCAAAGGAAACCATAAACAAGACGAAAAGACAACCCTAGGAAAGGGAGAAAATATTTGCAAATGA
>NC_041224.1:178587687-178591674 GCF_002837175.3 Physeter macrocephalus
ATACCCTGAGAAAACCATAATTCAAAAAGAGTCATGTACCAAAATGTTCATTGCAGCTCTATTTATAATAGCCAGGACATGGAAGCAACCTAAGTGTCCATGAACAGATGAATGGATAAAGAAGATGTGGCACATATATACAATGGAATATTACTCAGCCAACAAAAGAAATGAAATTGAGTCATTTGTAGTGAGGTGGATGGACCTAGAGTCTGTCATACAGAGTGAAGTAAGTCAGAAAGAGAAAAACAAATACCGTATGCTAACACATATATATGGAATCTAAGAAAAAAGAAAAGGTCATGAAGAACCTAGGGATAAGACAGGAATAAAGACACAGACCTACTAGAGCATGGACTTGAGGTTATAGTGAGGGGGAAGGGTAAGCTGTGACAAAGTGGCATGGACATATTTACACTACCAAACGTAAAATAGATAGCTAGTTTGAAGCAGCCACATAGCACAGGGAGATCAGCTAGGTGGTTTGTGACCACCTAGAGGGGTGGGATAGGGAGGGTGGGAGGGAGGGAGGCGCAAGAGGGAAGAGATATGGGGGCATGTGGGCTTCCATAGTTGTGGCACACAGGCTCAGTAGTTGTGGCCTGTGGGCTCTAGAGCACAGGCTTTGTAGTTGTGGCACATGGGCTTAGTTGCTCCGTGGCATGTGGGATCTTCCTGGGCCAGGGCTTGATCCCGTGTCTCCTGCATTGGCAGGCAGATTCTTAACCACTGAGCCACCAGGGAAGTCCTAAGTTGTTTGTTTTCTTATTGTTGATTTTAAGGATTCTTGTGTGTTTTGGATAATAGTCATTTATCAGACATGTCTTGCAAATATTTTTTTCCCCCAATCTGTGGCTTGTATTTTGTTCTTTTGAAGCTTTCATTGCAGAGCAGAAACTTTTCATTTTAATGAAGTCCCACTTATCAATTATTTCACATATGTCTTTGGTGTTGTTTTTAAAAAGTCATCACTTGACCCACCTCCTAGCGAAATGGAAATAAAATAAAAAATAAACAAATGGGACCTAATGAAACTTAAAGCTTTTGCACAGCAAAGGAAACCATAAACAAGACGAAAAGACAACCCTAGGAAAGGGAGAAAATATTTGCAAATGAGGAACATATGTATATGTATAACTGATTCACTTTGTTATAAAGCAGAAACTAACACACCATTGTAAAGCAATTATACTCCAATAAAGATGTTTAAAAAAAAGTCATCACTAAACACAACGTCAGCTAGATTTTGTCTTATTTTATCTTCTTGGGGTTTTACTGTTTTACATTTTTCATTTAGGTCTATGATCCATTTTGAGTTAATTTTTGGGATAAGTGTAAGGTCTGTGTCTAGATTTCTTTCTTTCTTTCTTTTTTTTTAATGTGGATGTCCACTTGTTCCAGCACCACTTATTGAAAAGTGCTCCTTTGTCAAAGATAAGTTGCCCATATTTATGTGGGCCTTATTTCTGGGCTCTATTCTGTTCCATGGATCAGTTTGTGAATTCAATACCACAGTCTTGATTATTGTAGCTTTATAGTAAGTCTTGAAGTCAGATACTGCCATACCTCCAACTTTGTTTCTCAATATTGCGTTGGCTATTCTTGTTTTTTATTTGCCTATCCATATAAACTTTAGGATCATTGTGTCTATATCCACAAAACAACTTGCTGGGATTTTGATTGGAATTTCCTTGAATCTATAGATCAAGTTGGAAAGAACTGACATTTAGACAATATTGACTCTTCCTATCCATGAACATGGAATATCTTTCCATTTATTTAGTTCTTCTTAGATTATTTTCATCTGAGTTTTATAGTTTTCCTCATATAGTATTTACACATATTTTGTCAGTTTTATACCTAAGTATTTCATTTTTTGGGTGCCAATGTAAATAGTATTATGTTTTTAATTTCAAATTCCATGTGTTCATTGCTATTATATAGGAAAGTGATTGACTTTTATTTACTTACCTTGTATCCTGCAGCCTTGCTATATTTGCGTATGAGTTCCAGGAGTTTTTTGGTTAGTTCTTTTGTATTTTCTACATAGATGACCATGTCATCTGTTAATAAAGACAGTTTTATTTCTTCTTTCACTAATAGTATACTTTTTATTTCCTTTTATTCTCTTATTATGTTAGCTATAACTTCCAGTACAATGTTGAAAAGAAGTGTTGAGAGGGAACATTCTTGCATTGATACTGATATTAGAGGGAAGGCTTCAAATTTTACATCATTAGGTATGATATTATCAATAGGTTTTTTGTAAATATTCTTTGTTAAATTGAGGAAATTCCTCTCTATTCCTAGTTTACGTAGTTTTTTTTTTCTCATGAATTGCTGTTGTATTTTATCAGATGCTTTTTATGCATCTATTGATATGATCATGTGAGTATTCTCCTTTAGCATTTTGATGTGATAGAGTACATGAATTGACTTTTGAATATTGAACCAGCCTTGCATAGTGGGATAAATTCCAGTTGATCATATTGTATTTCTTTTTATACATTGTTGGATTCAATTTGCTAATATTTTGTTGAGGATTTTTGCACCTATGTTCATGAGAGATATTGTTCTGTAGTTTTTTGTAATTATTTTTTTTTATTAGGGTAATGCTGGCTTCATAGAATGGGTTAGGAAGTGTCTTCTCAGCTTGTATCTTCTAAAAAAGGCTTTAACAATCTACAGATTAAGTGCAATCCCTATCAAACTACCACTGGCATTTTTCAAAGAACTAGATCAAAAAATTTCACAATTTGAATGGAAACACAAAAGACCCCCAATAGCCAAAGTAATCTTGAGAAAGAAAAACAGGGCTGGAGGAATCAGGCTCCCTGACTTCAGACTATACTACAAAGCTACAGTAATCAAGACAGTATGGTACTGGCACAGAAACAGAAATATAGATCAATGGAACAGGATAGAAAGCCCAGAGATAAACCCACACACATATGGTCACCTTATCTTTGATAAAGGAGGCAAGGATATACCGTGGAGAAAAGACAGTCTCTTCAATAAGTGGTTCTGGGAAAACTGGACAGCTACATGTAAAAGTAGGAAATTAGAACACTCCCTAACCCCACACACAAGAATAAACTCAAAATGGGTTAAAGACCTACATGTAAGGCCAGACACTATCAAACTCTTAGAGGAAAACATAGGCAGAACACTCTATGACATAAATCACAGCAAGATCCTTTTTGACCCATCTCCTGGAGAAATGGAAATAAAAACAAAAATAAACAAATGGGACCTAATGAAACTTAAAAGCTTTTGCACAGCAAAGGATACCATAAACAAGACCAAAAGACAACCCTCAGAATGGGAGAAAATATTTGCAAATGAAGCAACTGACAAAGGATTAATATCCAAAATTTATAAGCAACTCTTGCAGCTCAATAACAAAAAAACAAACAACCCAATCCAAAAATGGGCAGAAGAACTAAATAGACATTTCTCCAAAGAAGATATACAGATCGCCAACAAACACATGAAAGAATGCTCAACATCATTAATCATTAGAGAAATGCAAATCAAAACGACAATGAGATATCATCTCACACCGGTCAGATTGGCCATCATCAAAAACTCTAGAAATAATAAATGCTGGAGAGGGTGTGGAGAAAAGGGAACCCTCTTGCACTGCTGGTGGGAATGTAAATTGATACAGCCACTATGGAGAACAGTATGGAGGTTCCTTAAAAAACTAAAAATAGAACTACCATACAACCCAGCAATCCCACTACTGGGCGTATACCCTGAGAAAACCATAATTCAAAAAGAGTCATGTACCAAAATGTTCACTGTAGCTCTATTTACAACAGTCAGGACATGGAAACAACCTAAGTGTCCATGAACAGATGAATGGGTAAAGAAGATGTGGCACATATATACAATGGAATATTACTCAGCCATAAAAAGGAAAAAAACTGAGTTATTTGTAGTGAGGTGGATGGACCTAGAGACTGTCATATAGAGTGAAGTAAG
>NC_041224.1:178591776-178609016 GCF_002837175.3 Physeter macrocephalus
AAAAAAAAAAAAAGAGGTCATGAAGAACCTAGGGGTAAGAAGGGAATAAAGATGCAGACCTACTAGAGAATGGAGCTGTGACAAAGTGAGAGAGTGGCATGGACATATATACACTACCAAACGTAAAATAGATAGCTAGTGGGAAGCAGCCACATAGCACAGGGAGATTAGCTCGGTGCTTTGTGACCACCTAGAGGGGTGGGATAGGGAGGGTGTGAGGGAGAGAGACACAAGAGGGAAGAGGTATGGGGACATATGTATATGTATAACTGATTCACTTTGTTATAAAGCAGAAACTAACACACCATTGTAAAGCAATTATACTCCAATAAAGATGTTAAATAAATAAATAAATAAATAAATAAACAAATAAATAAATAAATAAATAAGGCTTTAAGAGAACTGTTATAATTTTTTCCCTAAATATTTGTTAAAATTCACCAGAGAACCCACCTGGGTGTGGTGCCTTCTGTTTTGGAAGTTTATTAATCATAGATCTATTTATTTAATGGATATAGGCCTATTCATATTGTCTATTTCTTCTTGTTTGGATTTTAGCAAATTGTGTCTTTTGAGGAACTAGTCTATTTCATCTAGGTTATGAAATTTGTGGGCATAGAGTTGTTCACAGTATTCTGTGACTATTCTTCTGATGTCCCAGGGATCTGTATTGCTTTCTCCTCAGACTTCTGATAATAGTAATTTGTGTCCTCTCATTTTTTTTCTTAGCCTGGCTAGTAGCTTACTGCTTTTATTGATCTTTTAAAATAAATAGCTTTGGTTTCATTGATTTTTCTCTGTTGATTCTCTGTTTTCAATTTCATTGATTCTGCTTTAATTTTTATTATGTCTTTTTTTCTGCTTACTCTGGATTTAGTTTGTTCTTCTTTTCCTAGTTTTCTAAGGCAGAGACTTAGATTACTCATTTTACATATTTCTTTTTTCCTTTAAATAAAAATTGTATATATGTAAGATGTACAACATGATGTTTTGATGTACATATATATATAGAGAAATAATTACCACAGACAAGCTAATTAACATATTCATCTCACACACTTAACTTTTTGCTTTTTGCTTTTTTGTTTTCTTGATAAGAGCATCTGAAACTACTCTCTTAGCAAATTTCCAGTATACAGTATATTTATTAACTATGGTCACCATGCTGTACATTAGATTTCTGGAACTTACCTACCTTACAAAATAGCAGCTTTGTACCTTTGACCAACATCTTTCTATTTCCTCCACCTCCCTGCTAGACTAGACCACTAGTCTAGTCTCTGCTTCTATGAATTCACCTTTTTTAGATTCTATGTGTGAGATCATTCAGCATTTTTTTTTCTGTATCTGGCTTATTTCACTTAGCATAATGTCCTCCATGTTCATCCATGTTGTTGCAAAAGACAGGATGTCCTCCTTTAAGGCTGAAAAATATTACACTGTATATATATACCACAATTTCTTTATCCATTCATCTGTCAGCAAACACTTAGGTCTTCTTTTCTAAGGTATGCATTCAATGCTATAAGTTGCCCTCCAAGCACTGTTTTTCCTGCATCCATTTGTTTGCTTTTTGTTTTTTTGGTGTTTTTGAAATAGGAAACGTTAACATAAATGAATGAGAAGGTCATTGAATGAGAAGCAGTTATGGACATATGTTGATGACAGGTCATATAAGAAACATTAGGATTGAACAGATTGTGTTCTCTAAATTTTATTAACAGCCCAAACATGATCTAGTCAGTTATGTCTGTGATTAACAGGTGGATAGACAGATGTTTGTATCATTCAGGATTTATTTCTAGTGTCTTTGCATTCATAGATATTGATGTACTGTTATAATTGAATGAATAAATAAAATCCTATCTTAATTCTTTAAAATAAGAGAAAGCACAAATCGTTGGAAGACCATGTTTTATGAGACAATGATAATTATTAGTTTGAGTTTTTGCTACTGATGTTTATAGAAAGAAAAAATTCCTAGCCTACTCCCATTTTTGATAGGGGACATATAATTCATTGCATATAATAATATTTCTGTTCTGGATTACTGGCTGGTTTACCATTTTGACTTTCATCATATAATGAGCATATGATTTAATCATTCCATGAGTAGTTAAGTAAATAAATAAATCAACATAAAAAATTGAATCAAGCAGAGTCATCACTGAGAATGTGAAAGAAGAATTTTTTAAAATGAGATTATGGGTGCTTTCCTCTTCTGTTTTTTTTAAACTGAAGTATAGTTGATATATAATATATAAATTACAGGGGTACAATATAGTGATTCACAATTTTAAAAGGTTATATACTCCATTTATAATTATAAACTATTGACTATATTCCCTGTGTTATACAACACATCCTTGTAGCTTATTTTATAGCTAATAGTTTATAACTCGTAATTCCTTACCCCTATATTTCCCCTCCCCCTTTCTCTCCCCACTGATAACCACTAGTTTGTTCTCTGTATCTGCTAGTCTGCTTCTTTTTTGTTATATTCACTAGTTTGTTGTATTTGTTAGATTCATACTTTCTTTCTCTGTCTGACTTCACTTAATATCAATATGATAATCTCTAGTTCCATCCATGTTGCTGCAAATGGCATTATTTCATTCTTTTTTATGGCTGAGTAGTATTCCATTACATACACACACACACACACACACCACATCTTCTTTATCCATTCATCTATTCATGGACACTTAGGTTGCTTCCATATCTTGGCAATTGTAAATAATGCTGCTATGAACATTGGGGTGCATGTATTTTTTCAAATTAGTGGGTTTTTTTCTGAATATATACCCAAAAGTGGAATTGCTGGATTATATGATAGTTTTATTTTTAGGTTTTTGAGAAACCTCCATACTGTTTTCCACGTTTTACATTCCTACCAACAGTATATGAGGGTTTCCTTTTCTTCACATCCTTGCCAACATTTGTTATTTGTGTTATGTTTCATGATGGCCTTTCTGCCAGGTGTGAGGTAGTATCTCATTGTGGTTTTGATTTGCATTTCCCTGATGATTAGCGATGTTGAGCATCTTCTCATGTGCCTGTTGGCCACCTGCTTTTCCTCTTTGGAAGAATGCTTATTCAGTTCTTCTGCTCATTTTTAATTTTTTTTTTTTATGTTGAGTTGTATGAGCTGTTTGTATGTGTTGGTTATTAACCCCTTATTGGATTTAAATGTACCCAAATAAAGATTTAAATGTACCTAATTCTGCAAAAGTAGCATCCATTAAAATTATCTTTTATTCTGTTAAAACTGTTAAACTATAAAGATATTTTTGATAAATATCTTTCTTATTCTTATGTGTGAATTTGACAGTGGCTATAGCTAAAGTATCTAAAAGTAAAAGTCAAATACTGGATTAATTAAAAAGGACCAAAGTTTATAACTACCTACCTCCAAGTAACTAAAATACGCTTAAATTGTAGTTTAATTCTCCTTCTTCCTCCACAGAATGACCACAGGACAGCACACTTATTCATTTTCTAAGAAGCAAAATCTTCGCAGTTAGCTCTGTGAGTTAAGAACCTAGAGAAAAATAAGTAAGTAAGACTTGAAGTACCTATCCTTGGGTAGGATGATTTGTTCACAAATATTTAGTGGTATTTCAAAAGAATCAATGTGTATAAAGGAAATAATAATCCCAAATATGGACCAATGATGGGAATATGTTATGAATCAAAAATTATGTTTAGTCTAATTCAGCAGTCTAATTCAGTAGTCGTTTCATTCATTTTTAGAACTACTTAATATTACATTTTATGTTCCTCCACAAATGACTTAAACATTTCCATATCGGTATAGCACTGGCTGATCACTGTGTGGCAACCCACAAGCCCATGGAAGACTCTGTGTTTGAGAAGTGATTAATGATGGTGGTTTCATCACTTTTCATTGAACCATCGTTAAAACATGGGCAAACTAAATAAAAGAAACACCCAGAAGGACCAATGGTGAATGTGGATTTGGTATGAAGCATGGATGTTGATTGATCACACATGTTCTCTGAGGTCCATTATAAAAGGAGATTTTGTTCCTGGAATTTTATGATTGTATTGTTATTCATGGATCAATTAATAAGCAAATACAGAAAGAACAACGTGTCTCGATCGATGATGAGTTCCATGGGGTATCTGAAACAGGAGTTTTGATTAAACCCATATGCAATTCTGAGGTCCACTGCAAAGAGACACATGGTTAAATTATTCCCTCTGTGGGAAATGAGCACATGGTACCTTGTGTTTGTACTTTTGTGGTTCTTGGGGATGGATTGTATTTTTATTATAAAGTTGACCCATAAATAAGCGAAAAGTATCAATAAATTTAAAAATATAATAGGTCATGTACCTATTATTAAGGAACGTAACGAAACATGGATTGTTATTAAAATCTAGCTGAGACTCTGACTCTTTACTATACATTAATAGTAGAGACTATTACTGCTCTGGAAAGTGGTATATGTATGGTCATTTGTATATAACAGTTTTTGTTCTGTGTTGGTGGTGGGTTGCTGACTGGTTGTGGTATTAAGGAAATGCAAATGCATTTACTTGTATAAATACTTGTTTAAATAACCACGTAATTGAGAGCCAGAGACCACTGATGAGAATGTTTTGTAAGACAACACTTCTAATTAATCCAATCCTTTTTTTCATTGATTTTTGTTAAAACAGTAAAAAAAGAAGCAAGTCTGTTATTCTCAATGGCAGTGACCATAGATAGACATAAATTTGGTTCAGTGTTCTTGTCTAGTGGATAAAATCACAGATACTGATATGTTTGTATAAGAGAAAGAAGGTATAATTTTATATCTCAATCTATTTTTAAGAAGTCAGCAAACCACAGACCAATTCAGAACACATGTTTTGATATCAGGATACTGATTCATCTTGTTTTCTGGGTCAGATATTCTAGGAAAAATTCTAAGCTCTTCTATTTTTTGAAAGGTACACCTGAACCTTTCCAAGTTCCAGTAATTTGATTCTGGGTTACTGTCTAACCATTTTGAGTTTTCTTTAGAAAAATAAAGGCATGATAATATTATTCCCTGAAAAATAAAATAAATCAGTAGGTGAATGAATCCATAAGTCCATATAGTGGAGGATTGGTGAGATTGTACCATGAAACATTTAAATATGTCCAATTCTGCAGAAGTAAGTCCAATAAGATGATCTTGGCTCTTCCTATGTAAGTAGCAGGTAAAGTCAGATATCTGTAATTGTAGTTTTAATTTTGTTTTGAACAATGAATTCGGTGGTATTCATGTTATTTAATAGTAAAATTTAAGTAAGTAAATAAAAGAGTGCCATTCTTAGGGAAATGATGAGAACGTGTTATAGCAATTTGAAAAAAGCTAACTCTATAGTTTTTAATAATAGGCTCTTTTTTTTCTTTATGAACACCACACATCTGATTTAATCATTCTGTAAAGGTGAAGACCCCTACTTCTGAGACTAAGGAGCTTAAAGACCGAAATAAGGAAACGTCAATGTTGGTGTTCTAAGCTCCGATGGGGGTTATTAATGGGATCCAACTAAATTATTTCAATAAAATAAATAGTTAAATAGTACATGAAATTAAGGAATGCCAGTTACCAGCCCATGATTGGAATGTGTCATAAACTAACATTTATGATTAATTTGACTCGGCCTGACTAAGTACTCTTACTAAAGTGATGGAGGGCATTTCACATATTTTCAGAGCAGTTTAACTTCCTACTTAATATTCTTGCCACATTTGCTGAATCCATTTCTTCATTGATTAAGATCTCAGTTGTTAACTCTTTGAGGCTGGAGTACTTTGGAGGATGGCAGGTGTTATTTTTGTCAGTTGTGGGCTAAGATGATAGGTCTGTGGTTGTTGATTACACTAGCTTTAATGTAAGGACAAATCAAGTGAAAGAGTAGCAGGTGGGCACTAATCTTAAGTAAGGGATTGATATGAAGCAAGCATGCTGATTAACCCCTACATGTAAAACAGAGCCTCACAGTGAAAAGTGACTGAGTCTATTCACTCTACGCGAACAGGGGCAATGAACAGATCTTGGTTGTATTTAAGGCTTTTGTTCTTAGTTTTGCGTCACCGAAGGTAATTGATTGTATAATTATTCGTGAATTCATGAACGAGTGAATCAGTTCAAGAAGGCATAAGTGGATGAAGAAATAGAAAGACATGCCTGGGTCGATGATGGGTATTGGTGGAGGTATCTGAGTCAATAACTTTGATTAAGCGCTCTGTGTAACTTTAAGGTCCACTATGGAAAGAGAACTAGTAAATATTCTCTGTAGACATTAACTAGTAGTAGAAGTTAGGAAAAGGCAATAAACTTGTTCCTGGCCTTTTGTGGTTCATGGATATGGATTGTATTATTGCAAGTGAATCAGTGCACGAATAAAGAAAGAAATGTACATCTGAAAAACGAAGAGATCTGCTCATGGAACAATCAGTAGAGTGCAATAAAATAAGTATTAATATTACTACAATTCTGAAGTAAAATGAACAGGCTTAGTCTGTAATCCTCTTTCACATGGAGCATATGAGTATCTGTGGTCAGGAGGCAATGTTTTGAGTTTTGGTAGTTTGCTATTTTTTAATTAGGAAAAGTGTTTGCATCAGTCAATAATCTGTTAAATAACCATGTACTTAACAGATGTTTATATTCGTGGATATTTGTAATCATTACAGATCTTAATCTTGGGCTAGGTGGTGGAGTTAATAATGTTTATTGTATTATTCATAACTAAGAATTCGATACTGGATTAGTAAAAAAATTACATTTTTGAGCCAAAGTTTATTGTTATCTAGTTCTGCCTGACTAACAATCATTAAAAAATTGAAATCTAGTCTAAATCTGCTTTTTTCCTCCTCAGAGTGAACACAGGACAGCTGATTTAATCACTTAATAAAGAATTGTTATTGTAAGCAAGGAGCATAAAGTCTAATATAAGTAAGTCCCTTGGTTCACATTCTTTGTTTGAATAGTTTATTCATGAGTGTTAGCTGAAGAATTCCAAAGTAATAATTATGTACTACATACATGTAATATATAAAACACTTCAAGTATGGACCAATGATGGGAATGTGTTACAAACCCCAAATTATGTTTAATCTAAATCAGTACAACTGAGGTCATTTTAAAAGCAGATAGAAGTTATTTAATTTATTCTCTGAGCTGTTTAATATTATTTTCTATTTTCTACCATGGTTGATTTCACCATTTGCATATCGGTAGAGGGGCTGATAACTCTTTGTGGGCAGCCCAGAGGTGATTCAGATGGTGGTTTCGTTATTTTTAATGCAACCATCTTTGACATACAGATGAATTAAATAAAAGAGGGCCACACAGGAAGCAATGCTGAATGTGGGTTTGATACAAAGCTGGGATGTTGACCCATCCACATGTGCAGTTTGAGTTCCATTATAGAAGAAATGTCGTTTATTAGCTCTGTAGGGTGAGAGCCTAAAATTCAAGGATCTTGTTTTTGGAATTTTGTGATTGTATTATTATTTGTGCATCAGAAAATTAATCAATAAGTGAAAAACAATTTTCTAGCAAGGACCAGTGATGAATCTCATGGGGTTTCTGAAACAAGAATTTTGATTAAGCCCATCTGCAACTCTGAGGTCCCTAACGAAGAGACATCTCATTATTCTCTTTGTGGGAAATGAGTGTACAACACCTTATTCTCAGGCTTTTTGGTTTGGGGTATGAATAGCATTATTAGAATAAATTTAGCCTATGAATAAAGAAATATATCAGTGAACGAGGAATAAGAGAGATATATGTGTACTACTTTTTAAGGCAAGTAATGAAACATTGATAATTATGAAAACAATTTTGAGATTTTTAGTCCCAGTAAATTAATAGTCAAGGGTCTTATCATTTTTGTAAGGAACATATGGTCATTTGCACACAAAACTCAATGTTTTTGTTTTGTGTGGAGGTGAGTTGCCAATCGATCATTTTATTAAGGAAAGAGAAATACATTTACATAAATAGTTGATTGAATAAACTGTGTAATTGGGAGGGAAAGCATGGAATGATGATGAGACTCTTTTATTCAACCACATTTGTGATTAATTCAATCTTTTTATGCAATTTTATGTTGCATACAAACAAACTTAAATTAAAGGAACCAGTTTGCTGTTCTTTTGGGTAATGACATTAGGACAAATGTAAATATTATTCAGGGTGCTTATCCAGTGTGGGTGGGTCACAGATATTGAAGTTTAATTATAAGTGAACAAATGTATACATTTGTATCTCAATCAATTTTTCAAAAAAGTCAGCCAATATTGCCTCAATGGAAAGCATGCAATTGGATGTAAAGATTGTGATTCATCATATTTTACACAACTGATGTCCACAGGAAGATAAAGAGTCATAGGCCTTTCCAATGGTGTACGTAGACATTTGTAAATAATAGTGTTTCAGTTCTGTTTTGATGATTGCTTAAGCTTTTTGGAATTCTTTTAGAAAAATAAAGGGATGGTCTTATTATTCCATGAGTAATTAAATAAAGGAATTAGTGAGTGAATTAATAAATATATTAAGTAGGATAAAGCTTGGACCATTGGTGAGGTTGTGCCATGAGTTGAATCTCCCATGTATCCAATGCCACACAAATAAAGTTCAATAAAAAAGATGATCTTGGCTCTTCATGGGTAGTAGGTAGAGAGACATATTCTTAATAATTATAGTTATTTTTCTTCTGTTTACTGCTAGATCCAGTGGTGTTCATTGTATTATTTAAAATTTTAAAAAATTGCACAAGTTAATAAATATAAAGTAGAGTTCTCTCTTTCCAAATGTTGAGAATAGAATGCAAACCAAGGATTATTGTTACCTGATTATTGATTTTTAAAAATGGGTAATTGTAGATTGATTCTTTTTAAAATTTGCTTTTTACTGCTCAGAATGAACAACTCTACCATATTTGATTATTAGCCCATGGCAAAGATCTTGAGTTTTACCTCTTTGGATAAAGAGAGAAGCGATCTATGTAAGTAATAAAATTCATGTTCTACTTGGGGGGCTTGGTCATGGGTATCCACTGAGATGTTTTGAAGGAATAAATGGCTACATACACAAACAATTCAAGGTGGTCATGCATTGACCAATGATTAAAGTGTGTTAGGAATTCAGAATTATGATTAGTCCATTTCAGCATGACTGAATTTATTAGGACAACAAGATGAAAGGCATTTCACTCATTTTCAGAAAATTTTAATATTCCATTTAATTTTTTTACCACAGTGGATATAAACTTCTCCATTGGTATTGTTATAGACTATGAACCCACTGAGGAAGAGAATATGCAAAAATGGAAAATTTTGCATTTTTCTTAGTTGTGGTATAAAATGGAAGTTCATTGTTCATCTTTAAAATATGGACGTTAAGTGAAAGAGGTCCAAGCATGGACGAATGTCTAATATGGAACTGATATGATGCAAGGAAATGGATTCACTCATATTTTCAATGCTGGGCTGCATTGCACAAAGAGAGCTACTTCTCTAGCTCAGTAGGAAGTGAATGTTCACAGACATATTCATATCTTCAAGGGTCTTGGTTTTATCTTCCTAATTAATGGACATTGACTGTATTATTATTAATGAATCAATGAATAAGTCAAGAACAATATATCAAACAAAGGCACAGAATACCAAGTCTGGATCGATGATGAGTATGCGTGGGGCATCTGAATAACATTTTGATTAAACCCAGTCTGTAACTCTGAGGTCCGTTGCATCTTTGGGAAATGTGCTTACAGAGGAAGTCAGAAATATTCAAGGATTGTGTTGTTGACCTTTTGTTGTTTATGAATGTGGATTGTATTATTGTAAGTAAATAAATGTATGAATAAATAAAGTATAAGTAGAGAGGAGGGCTACACCTTGTCCAATCATGAAAGGAGCTTATGAACCAAAAATTATTGTTAATACATTTCTGAAAATTTGAGTTCAATAAAATAGACCAAGGCTACTCCTCCTTTGGGAGCATAGATATATGTGAACATCAGTGTTGTTCTTCGTTGGTGGTGAGTTTCTGGTTGTATGTCTTACTTTAAGAATATTTACATAACTGTACAATAATAATATTTAATAAATATATTCAATAATAATGTAACAAATCATGATAAACATATTAATATAACATATTTAATAAGTAGTAGTTTATTATAATCAATAATGAAAAATAAAATACAAATGATTAGCTTGTTATTGAAACATACGAAAGGTCTAAGCATGAGAATATACTAATTATGAATCCTCTTGTGTTCATTGATTTTTATTTTTAAAAAAGTAAATGCACGTTGTTGATGATTTTTGTGAGTAATCATCAAATGGATAGATTTAGTGTCTCTCAGCATTTTTGTCAAGTGTTCTTAGGCTTCACCAATATTGGTGCTATTATTATAAGTGAGTGAAAGCATAATTTCATATCTCAATCTATTATTTAAAAGAGTACAAACTGTGGGCCAGTTAGGAGCATATGTAATATGTGAAGGAGCATGATTAATCCTGTTTTATTGTCTAGAAATCCACTTAAATAAAAAAGATCTGAGCCCCTCCATCTTTAAGGAAGGATCATATAGACCCCACTCTCTAAACACATCTTGCCGTTAACATTTAAATTCAAACAACCAAAAATAAAAATTTAGTTCCTTAGTAACATTAGGCACATTTCAAGCTATAAGTGGCCAGTGGCTACCATTTTGGTCATTGCTGATAGAGAAAGTTGCATGTAATAGTATTTAGTTTTGAATAGCAGATAGCTCTATCAGTTTATATTTCCTTTCAAAACAAAAGTCTAGATAATTAAATTATGCTTAGAATTATTAAATAAATGAGTGAATAAATTAATCAATAAGTACATGAGTTAAAGTGTATGGCACCAAGGGGTCAGATTGTTTTTTGAAATAAGAATTTAAATTCATCACATTTTGCAAAAGTTTTCCCCATTAAAAAAATTATGTGGCCTTTTTGCGATTAGGTAGGGGTATAGACAAATATTAATAATAGTTATAGTTCTTATATTGGGTGATAGATTAAAACACCTTCATAAAAACATTTAAAAAGTCTTCATTATTTTATTTCACACTAAAAATTAAGTCAATAGATGAAAAGGATACCACTGTTGGATGGATTGATGAAAATGTGACACAAACCAATATTTCTGGTTAATCTAGTAATGCAGAACTAACTTCTATTTTAAAAATCTAAGTTTACACTTTTCATTCTTTTAAAAATCTGCCTTTTCCTTCTGAATGAACACTCCACGTTGGATTCAGTCGTTGTCCAATGATGAAGATCTTAGCTGTTACTTCTGTAGGTAAGGAGCAATGTAAGAAACAATCAAAGTTCCTGTTTTTTGTTTGTATGGTTTGTTCATGTGTGGTCACTGAGGTAGTTCAAGAGAACAAAAGGCTGTATACATAAAAACCAAATCCAAGAACACCAAATATGGACTAATAGTGAAGAATGTGTTATGGGCCAAGGAGTAGAATTAACACATTTCAGCACCTCTAAGATTCATTTTAAAAAGAAATGAAAGGCATTTAATTAATTTTCAGAACCATTTGCTATTTCATATTATTTCTGCACTGCAGTTGGTTTAAGCATTTCCATATTGTTAGAGATCCAGCCTATTAATTGTTTAGAGGAAGCTCTTAGAAAGTGGAACTTATTGTGTGTGTTCTAGATGTAGGGTACCATTGTGGTTTTTGGATGTTCACTGCAGCGTGTTTAAAATTGGGTGAATTAAATGAACATGGCCCAATTGTGGGTCATTTTTTGTGATGGTACTGAGATGAAGCAAGGCTACACTTAGATCTAGTCTGAAAGCTCTGTCAGAAATCAGTCTAGAGACAATTATCATAGTTATATCAAGAATCCTATTCTTGGGAGTCTGTGACTCATGGGAAAATGAAGGTATAAATAACAAAGAAAAAGAGTGCCAAGCCTGGACCAATGATGAGATTGGAGGGTGTCTGAATCAAAACTTTTGATTAAAGCCATCTGTAACTCTGAGGTCCATCATTTAAAAGTGGCCTTCTCTTTTTTTTCCTTTATGGAAATGAGTGTATAGCAGAAGTTCAGAATATTCAGGTGTCTTGATCACAGGCGTCCACACCTGGATATAGATTGATTTTCATAAGTAAATCAGTGCATGAATAAATGAAGAAATGTAAAGACGGGTAAATATAAAGGAAGCTGGGCCTGGACCAGTTATGAGGGTATGTAATGAAACATGGATTATTGTTATATGTTTCTGTAGCACTAAATTCCAGTGAAATATATACATAAAGGCTGTTTGCCCTCTTTTGGAAGCAATATGTATACAGATGTATGTAAGATTCAGAATTATTGTTTGATATAGGTGGTTGTTTGCTGGTTGGTTGTTTTTACTTAGAGAAGGGAAAAATTACATAAATAAATGCTTATTAAATAATTATTTAATTAAAAAAAGAATGAGTAAAGCTCATCTTCAGAATGTGCCTTATGAAAAGAGTTATTATTAATCCAACTCTGTTCACTGAGTTTTATTAAAAACAATAAAAGCATCTAGTTTTAAAATCTCTGTGTAGTGAAATAGACATATGGAGACAATAAATATTATTCAAGTTTCCTGTCTAATGTTAGTTAATTCCTAGATATTGATGTATTCTTACATGTAAATAGATGAAGTCCTAATCACAGTCAATAGTCTAAAAGAAGGCAAACATGGCTCAGTAAGAAGCAAGAATAATGACTAATCTTTATGTATACTACTAATCCTCTCTTCCTAGTTTAGGTATGAACATATAGACATACATGAAGATCGCTTCTATTCTGGGTTGTTCATGGGTTTATCACTTTGTATGTGCATGAGTTTGTATATTTGAATATATGATCAAGTATTCCATGAATAATTCCATAAATGAATAAGTAAAACAGTGAACAGTTGAATTAATATATGAGTAGGGGCAAGCATAGACCTTGGAGAGACTATGCCATGAATCACAGATTTTAAATTCAACCATTTCTACACAAATTGAGACCATTAAAAAAAGATTATCTAGGCTCTTACCTATGTGGGTAGGGGTCTATAGACAGATATGAGCAATAGTCATAGTTCTTATTTTTGAGTGATGAATTCAACAGTGTTCATTATATTATTTAAAAGTAGTAGTTAAATCAAGGGATAAAAAGGACTACTGTTCTCAGGTCAGTGATGAAAATGACACTTGAATCAACTTAATGATTAACCTAGTACCACTCAACTAATGTCCTTTTAAATCAATCTAATTCTGGACTGTTCATTCTTTTGAACATTGGCATTTGACTCCACAGAATGAAGACCATGGCTGCTTTAATCAGTCTGTTTTGAGGAAGATCTTGACTGTTACCTTTGTGGGTAAGGATTCTAATGACTAAAATAAAATAATAATAGTCAAAAGATCTTGTCAAAAGATCTTGGAGTGAATTTTTCATTAGTGTTTGTTGAATTATTTAGATTAGGAAGATGCAAGAGAGCTGGAAGAGGAAGGATACAAAGCAAGGATGATACTTGATCCATACATACCTCAATGAGGGCCACTACAAAAAGAGATCTCATCTATTGAGAAAGATCTAGTTTATGGGAAAAGAGCCTATACACAGATGTTGGTCATATTCAAGGGTCTTGTTCTTGGCTTTTTAAAAATTCATGGATATTGATGTTATTACTGTTGGTGGATCAATGAATGGATCAATGAACAAAGGTATAAATGAAGAAAAAGATTGCTTAGCCTGGATCGATGATGAGTACCCTGGGGTGTCTGAAGTCAAGGACTTTGATTAAACCCTATAACTCTGAGGTCCATTACAAAAAGATTCATTCTCTTTGTTATCTCTACAGGAAATGAACTTGTTCAAGGAGTTAAAAATATTCAAGAGTTTGTTCTTGTGCTTGGGTTTCTGAGTATTGTATTTTCAGTAAATCAATGCATGAATAAATCAAGAAAATATAAATGAATAAGGACAAAATGGTTTATTCCTGGTCCAAATATGGGAGAATATAATGTAATACATGTAATATAAAAATCATTATTAATACATTTCTGAAGCTCTGAGTTCCAGTAAAATAAATTGATTAAAGCTGACCATTTTGAGTAAAGAGCATTTCGATAAATGGGTGTAAGAGCTCATGCTGTTTTTCTGGGTTGGGTTGTTGGTTTTTGTTTTATTAAGAGAAGGGCAAAACATTTACTTAAATTAATTATTGATTAAATAACTACATAATTGAGAGTGGGCTTATACTTGGACCTATGTTGAGAATGTCACATGACCAGTTATGATTAATTCAATGATCTTCTACTTTTTAATTAAAAAAAGAACAAGAAAAAATTATCTGATCTTTTTTCTGTGCCTAATGAGCATACGCACAGGCATTAATATTGTTCTGTTTCTGTGCAGTCACAAGTATTAATGTTATTATTATAAATGTATCAAGGAATAAGTTAATATTTTAATCACTTCCTTGAAGGAAGGTAACGCATGGCCCAGTGAAGGCCATGTGTTATGAAACAAGGAGAGTGATTAATCCAGTTCTAACAATTGCTCTCTAGATAAAAAAACTAGACCTAGGCTCTTAATTTTTGAAATGGTCAATATATTTAGAAAGGATTTCTCTTCCTGGCTTTTTGGTGCAATTACTTGAAAAAAATGGAAGATAAAATGACTGCATGTATAGCTATATACATGCATACATATATAAAGGTGGGACAAGCATGGACAGTTGCTGAGAATGTGCTCGAATCTAAGACTCAGATTAACCGAATTCTCTCCAAGAAAGGTTCATTTAGAAAGTTGTTATAGCTCTTACCTGACTGGGTAGGGGACACACAAGCAGACATGTGTAATAGTCATAGTTCTTATTCTTTTGTCTGGTGTTGCTTTCAGAGGTGTTCATTTTATTCGTTACATTTAATACTTGATTCAATCAATCAAGCAATATACCGTGGAAAGTTTTAATATACAACAAGCACTAAGGTTTATTCGTCATCAACTGTTGACTTGAAGTCAACTAGAAAAATCTGAATCTAGCCTTTCCTATCTATCTATCTACCTATCTACCTAACCTAATCTGTCTATTTTCACATTTGCTTTGTATTCTACAGAATGGATACCCAATGATTCAATTAAGGACTATAGAAACTTACGTAAGTAACAGTCAAAGTAATTGCTTCTGGTTTGGTGGTTTGTCAGGGGTGTTAACTCTGTTATTGGAAGGGAATAAATGGCTACATGTACAAATTAAATGAATGGAGATCATGTGTGGGCCAATTCAGTACATCTGTGGTCAATTAAGGAGAAAAAAGAAAGACAATTTTATTTATTTTCACAGTTAATTATTCAATTAATTAATTAATGTACAATGTATTATCAATTTTAATTTGAGCCACAGTTGATTTAAACCTCCCTCTATAAAGACATGTTTTGTCACATTCAAACAGTAAAATGGGGTCAATGTAAAGTATTGTATTAATTAATCTATATAGAAAACATTGTGGCCAATCAATGAAATATATATATATTGTCAGTGGGATGTAATTCTATAGAGAAATGTTAGAGATATTCAAGGATCTTGTTTCAAGTTTTTATGACCTCCAGGCATTTATTTTATTATTATTAGTGAATTGATGACTTAATCAACAAAAACATGCAGACATGATTGAAGATAATGAGGGCCAATCCTGGACCAATGGTGATGCTGGTGGGGTATGAGTCATGGATGATGAGTACTTGTCTGGAACTCTGAGGTCCAACCCAGTAAGAAATCTAGTCTATACCATATGTCCGTTAGAAATTATCCTGTGGACATATGTTAGTAATATTCAAGGATCTTGTTCTTAGTTTTTGTTATGGATTTTGATTCTGTTATTATAGGTGGATCAATGAAAGAATCAATCAGTAAATACAATTGACCCTTGAACAACGTGGTGTAACCCCATGCAGTCGAAAGTCCTTATAAGGTTATCTCTGCTTCAGAAGCAAAGGAATTGATAAATGACTCACCCAAGGCCAGGAATCTTAAATAGTTTGGATAGAATCAGGACTCAAACACTGGTTCTTTTGATACCACATGTTGTGATCTCTAATCAAACACAAATTTTTCCCACAGTTAGTTAATTTAAAGATCCCTAAAATGAAAATACAGGTACTATATTTATTGAAAAAAATCCATGTACAAATGGACCCATGCAGTTCAAACCCGTGTTGTTCAAGGGTCAACTGTATACAAATAAAGAGGGTGAAGCATTGTCCAATTATGATAATATGTCATGAAGTAAGAGAATCTGTTAATATGTGTTAAAAACACTGATTCAATTAAGAAGGACATGGTTTTATGTTATTTCTTTGGCTAATGGTTCTATAGAAAGTACAAGTAATAATTACTATTCCTATTCTGGCTCAGTGGAAAGTTTGATGTTTTCTTGAGGGAAATATCAATAAATATTACCCCCAATTAATGAATACCTAAATTACTGATGTAATGAAAAGTGAAATACAAGGATTAATGAAGATAATATCTCAGGTTTTTTTTTTTTTTCATCTTCTCTGCTTTGTACTTCTTAGAGTGGGCACCCCAAGCCAACTTAAACATCTTGCATGATCGTGAGCTCTAAGGTAAGAAATAGTCAAAGTTCTTGTCTTGTTTTTGGTAGTTTGTTTAGGACGTTAACTGTAATATTAAAAAATAGTTAAATATAATAAAAAAGGCCAACCATGGCCCCCTATTAAATACGGAACTGACATGAAACATTATATTGATGAATCAATATTCGCAACTATGTAGGTGATTAGCGAAATGTAAATTCAAGGAGGCAAATGATTCTATAGAGAGATGTTAGAGATTCTTATGTTTTTGAATTTTATTTAATTCATTTTTTATACAGCAGGTTCTTATTAGTTATCTATTTTATTTTATTTTATTTATTTTTTAAACATCTTTATTGGAGTATAATTGCTTTACAATGGTGCGTTAGTTTCTGCTTTACAACAAAGTGAATCAGTTATACATATATATATGTTCCCATATCTCTTCCCTCTTGAATCTCCCTCCCTGCCTCCCTCCCTATCCCACCCCTCTAGGTGGTCACAAACCACCTAGATGATCTCCCTGTGCTATGCGGCTGCTTCCCACTAGCTATCCACCCTACGTTTGGTAGTGTATATATGTCCATGCCACTCTCTCACTTTGTCA
>NC_041224.1:178609856-178627722 GCF_002837175.3 Physeter macrocephalus
CTCCATACTGTTCTCCATAGTGGCTGTATCAATTTACATTATTCCCACCAGCAGTGCAAGAGGGTTCCCTTTTCTCCACACCCTCTCCAGCATTTATTGTTTCTAGAGTTTTTGATGATGGCCAATCTGACCGGTGTGAGATGATATCTCATTGTCGTTTTGATTTGCATTTCTCTAATGATTAATGATGTTGAGCATTCTTTCATGTGTTTGTTGGCGATCTGTATATCTTCTTTGGAGAAATGTCTATTTAGTTCTTCTGCCCATTTTTGGATTGGGTTGTTTGTTTTTTTGTTATTGAGCTGCAAGAGTTGCTTATAAATTTTGGATATTAGTCCTTTGTCAGTTGCTTCGTTTGCAAATATTTTCTCCCATTCTGAGGGTTGTCTTTTGGTCTTGTTTATGGTATCCTTTGCTGTGCAAAAGCTTTTAAGTTTCATTAGGTCCCATTTGTTTATTTTTGTTTTTATTTCCATTTCTCTAGGAGATGGGTCAAAAAGGATCTTGCTGTGATTTATGTCATGGAGTGTTTTGACTGTGTTTTCCTCTAAGAGTTTTATAGTGTCTGGCCTTACATTTAGGTCTTTAATCCATTTTGAGTTTATTTTTGTGTATGGTGTTAGGGAGTGTTCTAATTTCATTCTTTTACATGTAGCTGTCCAGTTTTCCCAGCACCACTTATTGAAGAGGCTGTCTTTTCTCCACTGTATATTCTTGTCTCCTTTATCAAAGATAAGGTGACCATATGTGTGTGGGTTTATCTCTGGGCTTTCTATCATGTTCCATTGATCTATATTTCTGTTAGTTATCTATTTTATACATATTAGTATATACATGTGAATCCCAATCTACCAATTCATCCCCCGCCCCCCCCCCCACGCTTTCCGTCCTTGGTGTCCATATGTTTGTAGAGATTCTTGAACGTCTTATTTTCAAGTTTTTTTGACTCATAGATATTTATTTTACAATTGTTGCTTTATTGATAAGTTAATCGGTAAAGAAATGTAGACGTGAATGAAGAAAAAGTGGGCTGAGCCTGGACCAATGATGACCACTGGTAGCGTATGAGTCATGGATGATGACTACTATGTGTCAAGAACTCTGAGGTCCATCACCACAAGAGATCTAGTCTGTTTCCTCTGTTGGAAATTGCCATATTCACAGATGTTAGTAATATACAAGGATTGTGTTCTTGGTTTTTGTGTTCAAGAACTTTGATTTTATTAGTATAAACAGATAAATGAATCAGTCAATATAAACAAATAAATATGAATAAGTGAAGCACTGTAAATTATGAAAATTAATAAATCCCTAAGAGGCTGAATAGCTGAAATGTGGAGAGCAAAGTCAATGCAGATAAAGTCTCAATTTTTTAAAATCACCTTCTGGGCTTTGTACTTCTTAGCATGGATACATTGGAGCTGATTTAAGGATTCATCTAAGGTCACAAGATGTCTGGTTGTCTCTGTGTTTGTCACATAGAAACAAATGTGAGTTTTTATGGGTAAACACTCTGTATTTGAAAAGTATGAAATATAAACAAAGAATGCCAGACATGGTCCATTGATTAATAATGCAGCATTATATTGATTAATTCCCATATGAAACTTTGAGAGTGATTAATGAAAGAGATATATCAGTGTAGTAAACGATTCTATAGACAGAAGTAAAACTATTCAAGGCCTATGTTCTAGGTTTTTTGTGCTTCATAGGTATTCATTTTATTCCTATTAGAGAATTTGTTGAATTAATTACTAAACAAAGGTAGACGAGGGTGGGGGAAAAAAAAGGCCAAGCCTGGACCAGTGATGACCACTCTTGGCATATGCATCGTGGTTGATGAATACGCGTCTAGAACTCTGAGGTCCAACATAAAAAAAAATCTAGTTTATTGCCTCTGTTGGAAATGATCCTATAGACAGATTTAGGATTTATTTTATAAAGCTCTTGCTCAGGGGTCTTTGTGTTTATGGATTTTGATTCTATTGTAGTAAATGAATCAATAAAGAATCAATGTACAGATGTAAATAAATAAGATGAAGAGGGTGAAGCATCGCCCAATTATGAAGAAATTTAAGGCTAGAGATAATATTAATAAATATGGAAACACCAAGTCAGTTAAGAAATAAATGGTTCAAGGGTGTTTCCTCTAGCTAAGGATGTTATAGATAATATAAATAATGGCCAGTATTTATTCTGGGTTAGTAGAAAGTTCAATGTGGTTTGTTTTCTTAGGAAAAAGTTATATATTGCCCAATTCATATATAACATAATCACTGAAAATTAAATGTAGATACAAAGATCAGTAGAGGAAACATCTCAATCATGTTATCATCTACTCTGCTTTCTATGCTTTAGAATGAATACGCTTTAGCTGATTTAAACATATGTCTTTGTCAACAATCTCTGAATTTGCCTGTACATGGAAACCAACGTGAGTAATAGTCAGTGGTCTCATCTTACTGTGGGTAGTTTGTTTAGGGTATTCTTTGAAATATTAAAAAAAAATATTCACTATAAGAAAAAAATACTAACCATGGTCCAGTGATTAAATTGGAAATGTATGAATCATTCTGTTGATTAATCTATCTTTAGAATAATGAGGGTGATTAATGAAAGAAGTGTACTCAATTAGGCAGTGGTTCTAAAGAAAATTATAAAGATACTGAAGGCTCTTGTCCTTGAGCTTTTGTGACTCATAGATATTTATTTAATTACCATTAGTAAATTGATAATTTAATCACTAAACAGAAGTAGATGGGAGGAAGAAAAAGAGTCGCAAAACTGGACCAATGATGACATCTGGTGGCGTAGGAGTCATATACGATGAATACCACGTGTCTGGAAGTCTGAGGTCCAACACAAAACAAAATCTAGTCTGTTTCCTCTCTTGCAAATCATCCCTATAAACAAGGATATTGTTCTTCTAATTTTGGATCCATGAATTTCTATGTTATTAATATAAATAGATCAAGGATAGAACCAATAAACAAAATATAACTAAATAAAAACAAGAATGAAGCCTTATCAACCATGAGTATATGTGGTGAGGCAAGAAGTACTATTAATATAAATCGAAGAAACTGATGCATATTAATGGATGGGCCAAGGGTGTTCGCTCTTTTTCTAAGGATCATATCATTATATTCATATTTATGCTTATATATGTGTATAAATCATGGAAACTAATAAATATCTTTGTGACTGAGTAAATGAAATGAGGAAAACAAGGACCACTTTAGAGAAAGTCTCCATTTTTTTCTATGATCTGCTCTGCTCCGTACTCCTCAGAATGGACGCACGCTAGTGGATTTAAGCATCTTTCATGGTCACGTGCTCTGTAGACCAATGTGAGTAATGCAGTAAGCAAATTCATGTCTTTGAGAGCTTCTTTTTTTCCTCAGATATTCACTGTATTGTTAGAAGTGTGGAATAGAATTAATATTAGTAATAATGAGTTAATCAATGAACTTATGCAGATGAGAATGAAGAAATAGAGGCCCATGTATGGACCAATGATGATGACTGATATCGTATGAGTCATGGATGATGAAGACTACGTGTCTGAAACTCAGGTTCAGTAAAAAAAGAAATATAATCTGTTGCCTCTATTTGGTATTACACCATAGACAAATATTAGGAAAATAAAAGAGCAATTTTCTTGGTTTGTGTTCATGAATTTTGATTTTACTTTAAAAAATAGCCCAAAGAAATAAGTATAAGTATAAATAAGTTAAGATGAAGAGGTTGAAGCATATTCACTCTTAATATATGTGGTAAGGCAATAGAAACTATTAACATTGATTGAAAATACTGAAGTTCATTAGGAAATGTAAATCGTGCAAATGTCATACCTCTTTGGCTAAGAATGATATAGACAATGAATAACAGTCAAAGTTCTTATTCTATGGTAGTACCAAGTTTGATATTGTTCTTTTTTCTAAGAGAAAAATAAGAACTATGACCTGAATTTATTATATTCCTAAATGACTGACTAGATGAAGGTGGAATGTGTGGATCGATAATGAGTATCTCAATGTTGTTATTATCTCTCCTGCTTTTTATGCCTCTGAATGGATACACTGGAACCTATTTATGTATTTGGCCATAATCAGGACCTCTATGGATGCCCCTGTGTGTAAAAGCATGAAGAGCAATGTGAGCAACAGATTCCTCTCATGGTTTAGGTGGTTTGTATAGGATATTCAGTGTAATACTAAAAATTATTAAATATATTCAAAGATGGCCCAGCATGGCTTAATGCTTATCATGGAACTGACATGAAACTTTGTGTTGATTAATCGATATTTGCCACAATGAGGATGATTATTGAAATACGTATATTCCATGAGGCAAAAGATTCTATAGGCAGAAGTTAGTATTTAAGATCTTGTCCTTGAGTTTTTTGATTCACAGATATTTATTTTATTATTATTAATGAATTAATAAAGTGATCAGTAAACAAATGTAGATGAGAATAAAGAAAAAGAGTCTAAGCTTGGACCATTGATGATGACTGATGGCATATGAGTCATATACGATGAATACTGTGTGTCTGAAACTCTGAGGTCCAGCAAAAGAAATCTAGTCCATTTCCTCTGTTGGAAGTGTTCTTATAGACAGATGTCAGGAATATATAGGGACCTTGTTTTATTCTTTGTGGTTCACGAGTTTTTAAAAA
Source organism: Physeter macrocephalus (assembly GCF_002837175.3). Classification (NCBI taxonomy): domain Eukaryota; kingdom Metazoa; phylum Chordata; class Mammalia; order Artiodactyla; family Physeteridae; genus Physeter; species Physeter macrocephalus. The sequence goes on from NC_041224.1 coordinate 178,614,538, forward strand.
TATTATTATAAAATGTTACTGGCTGAATAAACAAGTATATAAGTGACTAAAGATGAAGAGGGTTAAGTACTGTTCATTACTTAAATACATAATAAAGAGAAATAATATTAATGTAAGTTAGAATGGATAATTAACGGATCAAGTGTATTATGCATTTTTGGGTAAGGATGATATAGACAGTGACACGTAATAGTCAATTATTGATCTGAGTCTGTTGCAAGCTTGATGTTTGTTTTATTAAGGAAAAAACAAATAAATATTACCATAAATTAATAAATACCTAAATGACTACGTATATGAATGGTGGAAAGTATGGATCAATGGAGAGAATATCAAACTTTGTATCACCTGCTCTGCTTGGTACTATTCAGAATTGATGCCCCAGCTGATTTCAGCTTCTGCCATGATCAAGATTGTCCTATTGCCTCTGTATTAGAAAGAGACAAAGGTGAGTAATGGTCAAGTTTGTCATCTTAGATTGGGTCATTTGTTTAAAGGTATTCATTGAATTATTAAAAGTATTAAACATAATAAAAAAGTTAACTATGGCCCAATGATAAATATGATATGAAACATTATGTTGAGTCATCAGTATTGTGCACCACTGAGGCTGGTTAATAAAGAGAATCAGTCCATGTGTGAAATAGTTCTATAGACAGATGTTGGGAATATTCAAGGATCCTATTCTTGGATTTTGTGAATTATGTGTTTATTTTATTGTTATTAATAAATTAATGATTTACTTGATAAATGAATGAGGAGAAAGACAGCCAAACCTGAACCAATGAAGACAACTGGTGGTGTATGTGTTGTGGATTGTGAATAATATGTGTCTGGAACTTTGAGGTCCAACACAAAACATAATTCGTCAAATACCTGTGTTGGAAATGATCTTGTAGGCAGATATTAGAAATATACAGAGATCATGTTCTTACCCTGGATTCATTGATTAAATTTATTATTGTTAATGAATGGATGAATGATATTACTGTTAAAGAAGTATCAATAAATAGATAAAGGACCATTAAAGAAATAATAAATAGATAAAAAGAGAGTGAAGCATTGTTCAACTGTGAGCATATGTGGTGAGGCAAGAATTACTATTAATAAAAATTGAAAATATTGATGCCTCTTTAGAAATAAATGTATCAAGAGTGTCACCTCTTTGGCTAAGGATCATATAGATTCATAATTAGAGTCAATTTTATTTTCTAGGTCAGTCTCAAATTTAAGGTTGTTTCTTTTGTTAAGAGAAAAAAATCTAAATTATGAAAAATTAATAACTACCTAAAGGACTGAACGAATATAATGTGGAAAGGAAAAATCCATTAAGACAAGGTCTCAGTTTTATAAATTTATTTTATTTATTTATTTTTGGCTGTGTTGAGTCTTCATTGCTGCGCGTGGGCTTTCTCTAGTTGCGGCGAGTGGGGGCTACTGTTCGTTGTGGTGCACGGGCTTCTCATTGCGGTGGCTTCTCTTGTTGTGAAACACGGGCTCTAGGCGCACAGGCTTTAGTAGTTGTGGCACATGGGCTCAGTAGTTGTGGCTCGTGGGCTCTAGAGCGCAGGCTCAGTAGTTGTGGCACATGGGCTTAGTTGCTCCGTGGCATGTGGGATCTTCCCGGACTAGGGCTCAAACCCGTGTCCCCTGCATTGGCAGGAGGATTCGTAACCACTGCGCCACCAGGGAAGCCCAGTCTCATTTTTAAAACATCATCTACTCTGCTTTATATTCCTCAGAATAGACCAGTCGAGCTGATTGGAAAATTCTTTCATGGTCACGTTCTCTGGTTGTCTCCACGTCTTTGGTGTATAGAGACCAATGTGAGTAATAACGTTCATGTCTTCATTCGAAAGGTTTTTAAAGAAAGTTTACTTATTGGCCATCCATGGTCAATGATAAATATGGGATTATTTCCAATAGTATTTATTAATCAACTTATGGTATTGTAAGAGTAATTAATGAAAGAGATATCAATGTGATAAATGATTCTATGGACAGATGTAAAATAGTCAAGGTTCTTATCCTTTGTTTTTATGTGAATCATAGGGTTTTAAAAATTAATATCAGTGAATAAGAAATTAATTAATGAGCTAATGTAAAGGAGGATGAGCAAAAAGAGGCTGACATGTGGATCGATGATGACTGCTGGTGGAGTATGAGTCATGGATGATGACTACTTCATTCTGGAATCTGAGGTCCAATTAGAAAGAAATATAGTCTGTTGCCTCTGTTTGAAATCCTATAGACTGATTTTAGGAATCTAAAGGGACTGTTTTCTTAGACTATTTTTGTGAATTTTGATTCTTTTATTATAAATGGATCAATTAAAGAATCAGTGTACAAATATAAAACAGTGAGGATGCCGAGCATGAAGCATATGCACTCTTAAGATATGGGGTAAGGCAATAGAAACTGTTAAAATGTGTTGCGAATACTGAATACCATTAAGAAAAATAAGTGGTTCGAGTGCCTTACCTCTTTGGCTCATGCTAATAATAGAGACGTTCTTATTCTGAGTCCATAGCAAGTCTGATATTATTCATTTTTTAAAGAGGAAATTTGTTAAGTATTATCCCAGATTAACATATTACTAAATGATTGACTAAATGTAAGGTGGAGTGCACAGAACAATGGAGATAATGTCTTGATCTTGTTATATCTGTTTTGCTTTGTACTTCTCAGAAAGAGGACCCTGAACTCAGGAGCTCATGGGAGCATCTCTGTGTAGGAGCATTAAGTCCAATGTGAGTAATAATCAAAGTTCTTGTCCTGGTTTGGGTGATTTGTTCAGGGTATCCCTGTAATAATTAAAAATGTATTAAATATAAGAAAAAAGACCAACTATGGTCCAGCGATTAAATTGGAAGTGTCTGAAACATTATGTTGATTAATCTGTTTTTACAACAATGATGATTAATGGAAGAGGTATATTCAATTAGTCAATGATTCTAAAGAAAAATGATAGGGATACTGAAGGCTCTTTTCCTTGCATTTTTGTAATTCACATATATTTACTTAATTTTTATTAGTAGATTGATGAATTAATGTATAAACAACTGTAGAGGAGAATGAAGAAAAAGGGTCCCAACCCCAGACCAGTGATGATGTCTGATGACCTAGGAGTCTTATACGATGAATGCCACATGTCTGGAAGTCTGAGGTCCAACAAAACAAAATCTAATATCTTTTCCTCTCTCGCAAATGATCCTGTGGATCAATGTTAAGAGTTTACAAGGGTAGTGTTCTTGTAATTTTGGATTCATGGATTTATATATTATTAATATAAATCGATCAATGATAAAGCCAATAAACAAAGTACAAATAAATAAAAATGAGGATGATGCTTTGTCCACCTATGAATATACGCGAGAGGCAAGAAATACTATTAATATAAACTGAGGAAACTGATGCATGTTAAGAAATAAATGGACCAACGGTGTTACCTCTTTTCCTAAGGATCATACAGACACTGACCTTGATATGTAATACCTAGTTTTGTAGGCCTGGGTCTGTCTCAGTAGAGGATGTCAATCTTGTTTCATATGTATGTATCTCATATGTACATATATTCGGAAAAATTAATAAATACCTTTGTAAATGAAAAGATGAAATGATGTAAACAAAGACTGATGGATCTTCTTTTGAAAGATCTAAATTTTTAGTCATCTGCCTCATCTTGTACTCCCCAGAATCGACACACTCAAGCTGATTCAAGCATTTTCTGTGGTTTCCTCTGTGTGTTAAGAGCCTAGAGATGGATGTGAGTAAAGGTTAAGTTCTTGTGTTTAAGAAGTTTTTTTTTAAGAGTATTCACTGCACTGTTAAAAGTGTGAAATATAATCCAAAACACCAGTCATAGAAAATGTCCATGAGAATGAAGAAACAGAGGCTCAGGTGTGGACCAGTGATGACCGTTGGTGGAGTATGAGCCATGGACGATGACTACTTTGTGTCTGAAACTCTGAGGTCCAATCAAAAAGGAAATATAGTCTGTTGCCTCTGTTTGAAGTGATATTATTCAAGGATGTTAGGATCGTTTTTCTAAGGGTCATATTATATTTATATTTATGCATATATATGTGTATAAATTATGGAAAATAATAAATACTTTCATGTCTGAGTAAACAAAATGAAGAAAACCGGGACCAATTCAGAGAACGTCTCAAATTTTTTTTTTCTGCTCTGCTCTGTACTCCTCAGAATGGACGCATGCTGGTGGCTTTAAGCATCTTGCACGGTCCTGTGCTCTATAGACCAATGTGAGTAATACTGTAATTAAATTCATGTCTTTGAGAGCTTTTTTCCCTCAAGTATTCACTATATTGTAAAAGTGTGAAATATAATATCAGTCACTTAATGAATTAATCAATGAACTATGCCGATGAGAATAAAGAAATAGAGGCCCATATATGGACCAGTGATGATGACTGATATCGTATGAGTCATGGATGGTGAATACTATGTGTCTGAAACTCTGAGGTCCAGTAAAAAAAGAAGTATAATTTGTCACCTGTATTTGACATGCTATTACTGACAAGTATTAGGAAAATAAAAGAACGATTTTCTTGGTTTGTGTTTATGAGTCTTTGACTTTATTGATACTATAAAAATTAGCCCAAAGAAATAATCAATATACAAGTGTAAATAAGTTAAGATGAAGAGGCTGAAGCATATTCACTCTTAATATATGTGGTGAGTCAATAAAAACTATTAACATTGATTGAAAATACTGAAGTTCATTAGGAAATGTAAGTGGCCCAAATGTCTGACCTCTTTGGTTGAGAATAATACAGACAGTAAATAACCATCAAAGTTCTTATTCTTGGTCTGTGTCAAGCTTGATGCTGTTTTGTTTGCTAAGAATAAATTAATAAACATGACCCCAATGTACTGTTTTCCTAAGTAAGTGACCATGTGAAAGTTGAAATGTATGTATCAGTGGAGTGTCTCTCAATGTTCTTATCATCTTCTCTGCTTTGTATTCCTCAGAATGGATGCACCTGAATTGGTTAATCATTGACCATGATCAGGAGCTCTGCTGGTTGTCCTGTGTATAAGTACATGTGGTCCATGTAAGTAATTGTCAAATTCTTCTCTTGGTTTGGGTGTTTGTTTATTCGCTGTGACAATAAAAAATAGCATTAAATGTATTCAAAGAAAGCTAGTCATGGTCTATGGATAAATATAGAATTGACATGAGATGTTATGTTGCTTAATAGGTATTTGCCTCAATGAAGATTATTAATGAAAGAAGAATATTCAATGAGGCAAATGATTCTATAGATAAATATTAAGGATATTAAGGATCTAGTCCTTGAGTATTTGTGATTCACAGATATTTATTTTATTATTACTGATGAATTGATCAGTAAATATAGATCAGAATGAAGAAAGAGTCCAGTCGTGGACCGATGATGATGGCTAGTGATGTATGAGTTGTATAGGATGAGTACTTGTGTGTCTGAAACTCTGAGGTCCAGCACAAAGAAATCCAGCCCATTCCTTCTGTTTAAAGTGATTCTATAGACAGATGTCAGGAATATACAAAGATATTGTTCTTGATCTTTGTGTCTGTGAATTTTACAAAACCTTATTCTAAAAGAATAAATGGCAGAATAAATAAACAAATGTGTAAGTAAAAATGAAGAGGCTGAAGTATTGTTCACCTTTAAAATGTATAGTAAAGAAAATAATACTAATATAAATCGAAATCAATATTAAATGGATCAAGTGTATTACATGTTTGACTAAGGATGGTATAGACAGTGATATGTACAGTTTCTGATCTGAGTTAGTTACAACTTTGGTGCTGAATTTGTTAAGAGGAAAATACATAAATATTACCATAATCAATAAATACCTAAATGACTATGTATATGGATGGTGGAGACAATGAATCAATGGAGAGAATGTCTCCATCTTTTTATTTTCTTCTCTGCTTGGTACTATTCAGAATGGATCCTCCAAGCTGATTAAGATTGGCATGTTGCCTCCGTGTCAGGAAAGAGACAAAGGTGAGTAACGGTCAAAGGTCAAAGTTCTTGTCTTGGTTTGGGTTATTTGTTTAAAGGTTTCACAGTATTATTTAAAAAAGTAATAAATATAATAAAAATGAACTATGTCCAAATTTAAAAATCATATGAAATATTATGTTATTTAATCAACATTGAAATTCACTGATCAAAGAGATAAAGTCTACATGGGATATGGCTCTATGTACTATGCTTGGGATATGCAAATATCTTGCTCTTTGGTTTTGGAATGATGTATTCATTATATTATGATCAGTGAATTAATTTGATTTATTTAATACAGATGCAGAAATGAATGAAGAAAAAGAGAAACATATACCGGTGATGACAGCTGGTGGCTTATGAGTTATAAACAATGAATACTATGTGTCTGGAACTCCGGGGTCCAACACAAAACATAATTAGTTGAATCTCTCTTTTGGAAATGATCCAGTAGACCAGCGGTCCCCAACATTTTTGGCACCAGGGACCGGTTTCATGGAAGACAATTTTTCCACGGATGGCGTGGAGGGAGATGGTTCACGTGGCAATGCGAGGGATGGAGAGCGATGGGGAGCGGCAGACAAAGCTTCGCTCGCTTGCCCGCTGCTCACTTCCTGCTGTGCAGCCCGGTTCCTAACAGGCCTTGGACCAGTACCGGTCCACAGTCCGGGGGTTGGAGACCCCTGCTGTAGACAGATGTCAGAAATATACAAATATCGTGTTCTTATTTTGAGTTCATAGATTTAGATTTATTATTACTAATGGATTGACGGTAGAATAAAATAGAAGTAAATAGATAAAGAATAATGTTAAGCATTGTCCAACTATGAACATATGTGGTGAGGCAAGAAATATTGCTAATAAAAATTGAAGAAGACACTGATGCCTCCTAAGAAATAAATGAATCAAGAATGTTATCTCTGTGGCTAAGAATCATGTAGGCTGATAAATAAGAGTCAGTTTTATTTACTGGATCAGTTTCAAGTTTGAGAGAGTTTCTTTTGTTAAGAGAAAAAATAATCTATATCATGAAAAATATATAAATACCTAAATGACTGAGTAAATGAATGGTGGAAAGCAGGGATCAATGGAAATAAGGTCTCAATTATCTTCATCATCTACTCTGCTCTGTAGGCCTCAGAATGGACACACCTGAGCTGATTTAAGCATCTTCCATGGGTACCAGGTCTATGGTTGCACCTGTGTGTTAGGAGCATACAGACCAATGTGAGTAATAGTCAAAATTCTTGTCTTATTTTAGTGTTTTTTAAAAAAGAATATTCACTGTATCATTATGAAGTATTGATGTGAAGTATAATTGCATAAGGCTAACTATAGCCCAGTGACAAATATGCAATTGATTATATAAATATGGGGTTGATTATATTGATTAATGTATATAGGAAAATCAGAATAATAAATGAGAGAGATATATTGATGTGAGAATTATCCTATATACAGTTTAGGGCTATCAAGGCTCTTCTTGGGTTTCTGTGAATAATAGGGTTTAAAAATTATTATTAGTGAATTAATGAATTAATCAATGGACAATGTACAAACGATTGAAGAAAAGGAGGGGCAATACTGGATCGATGATGACTATTGGTGTAGTGATGTATGTCATGTATGATGAATATGTGTCTGGAACTCTGAGGTCCGATGCAAATGGAAACTAGTCCATTGCCCTGTGTGAAGTGATCCTATAGACAGATGCCATGAATATCCAAGAATCTCATTTTTGGTTTACGTTCATGCATTCTCTATTTTTATAGTCAGATCAATGAAATAATTGATAAGTACATACATAAATAAAGATGAAGGTCATTAAGCATTGTCCAGTTATAAAAATATGTAGCAAGACAAGAAATACTATTAACATATTTTGAAAATACTTCTATTTATTAGGAAACAAATAATACAAGGTGTTACCTCTGGCTAAGGATTTTATAGGCAGTGTGAAGTAGTTAATAGGCAATGTCTATATTCTGTGTCAGTGGCAAGATCGTTATTGTTTGTTTACTTAGGAGACATTAAGTAAACATTTTCCCAAGTTGCTAATTTCCTAAATAACTCACTAAATGAAAGGTGAAATACAAGGACCAATGTTGATTAGGTCTTAGCCTTTTAAAATCATCTCCTCTGCTCTGTACTACTCAGAATGGACCCCCTCAAGCTGGCTTAACGATTCTTCCATGATCACAAGTTCTATGGTTTAGAGCATGGTGACCAATGTGAGTAATAGTCAAAGTTATTGCCTCGGTTTGGTTGTTTGTTTAAGGGTATTCATTGTATTATTTAAAAATGTGAAATATAATCAGTGAATGCCAACCCTGGTCCCCAAATGCAATTAATATGAAGCATTATGTTTATTAATCCAAATCAAAACATTGAGGTCAATTAATGGAAGAGATGGTTTGCTGAGGGAAATAATTCTACAGACAGATGTTAGCGATTAGTCCATGCTAACCTTGGACTAACAATAAGTAAAGTTAGACGTGAAAATGAAGCAATTATGATGACTAATCCGTACATTCAACACAAGGCCGATTAACAAAAGAGATCTGGACTTTTCACTCTGTAGAAAGTGATTCTACATACAGATGTTAGGGATATTAAAACTACTTTAAAAATTTATGAGTATATGTTTCTCATTATGAATTAACGATTTACCTCTAAACAAAATTATAATTGAATGAAAAAAAGAGGATGAAGTCTGAAGTAATATTGAGGACTGGTGGCATATGAGTCAAGGATGAGCAATGCTTACCTAGAACTCCGAAGTCCAAAGCAAAAAGAAATCTAATCCATTCTTCTGATATAAATGAGCCTATAAAGACTTGTTAAGGATATCCAAGGATCTTATTTTTGGGCTTTTGAGTTTCATAGATATTGATTGCTTATTAAAAATTAATCAATACAATAATAACTAAACAAATGTATGAATAAATGAAGGAAAAATAGGGCCAAATCTGGAATAACTATAGAGTATGTGATAAACATCATTGCCAATCTATTTCTAAGGAACCGAAGTCTATTAAAAATATGTAGAGGCTTTTATATCATGAGACCCAGAGAGAGATGTTTGTAATTGTTGATATTTATGTTCTGGGTTATCTTTGGGCTGCAGGCCTTTTTTTTTTAAATTAAGAAATGGGAAAAAAAGTTTATATAATTGAACCCCCTTACTACATTAAAGAGGGCTTAACATGAACCAGAGACAAAAATGTGTCATATGACAAGTTATGATCAAGCCCTTGGCTTCAGTGTTCCATTGGTAATCATTCCACAGTGTATATGTAAATCAAATCTTCATGTTGTACATTTTAAATATATGCAAACTATGTTTGTCAATTACTCCTAAATAAAGTTGGGAATAAAAAGTATATAGTCCCTTGATGCTTAATGATAGTGAGGGGCTGGATGCAGTTACTATTAATGAGTGTTATTGAATTGAGTTTGTATACAAGGATACTGATCTTAGTATTATAAATTAATAAATAAGTTAATACCTTAATAAGATCAAAGGGGACAAAGCACCTGGCCAGTGATGAATATATGATGAAACATGATTCATCAGTTTTACTCCTGTTGTGTCCCTCTTGAGAAAAAAGAATCTTAGCTCTGGCCAGTTTGAATAAGGGGGATTAGACAGATATACACAATAGGCATTTGTCTCTTGGTTTCTGGGAAGTTAAACATTTTGCATTTTGTTTACGACATGAATAGTTTGTCAAATTCTTTCACGCATTAAAGAATGGATGAATGAAAATTAAAGCTATTAATAAATAGCTACCGACAGATAAATTCAAAGAAGACCAAATATGGATATGCAATGTGGCAAGTTTTATGAAGTCATCGAATTCAGTAAAATTTTTTAAAAGTTTGAGGGTTTTACATTCACTTTCACAGCTACTTATCATTCCATATTAGGTTTGCACCACAGTTTATAAACATTCCTCTGTGGAAAAGATCGAAGCTGTGAATTGAGTGAAGGAACCCACAGGAAAAGGTAAGATATTTACGGTGTTTGGATGTGGAGTGGTTGGTGGGCCCATGGTGGTTCTTTCTTACATCTTTAAAGAATGCAGAAGTTAAATGAAAACTAGTCAAGCACGGATCCATGATGTAAATGGAATGCAGCCTGAATGTGTCTTGTGATTAATTCGTTTCTGCATCACTGAAGTTCATTTCAAAAGGAGATTTGATATATCTGTGGGAATAAGTGTATAGCTAGATTTCAGTAATTTTCAAGCATCTAATTCTGGGGTTTAAATGGATCATGGGGACTTATTACATTATTCTAAGGGAATAAATTAAAGAATCAATAGACGGATAGATAGATAGATAGATAGATGATAGGTAGATAGATAAAGAGAGTAAAGCTGAGTTAATTAAGAAAAAATGTTGTGAGACAGAAATTTTTGTTCATATAATTCTGAAGCATGGCAGTGCATTAAGAAACCAGTAGATCAAGGGTTTTACCTCTCTGGGATAGGTTAATAATAGAGCAGTGTCCTTGAGTGAGAATCAGAGTCACCCGAAGGGCTTGTTAAACGACAGATTGCTGGTCCCACTCTCAGCATTTCTGATTCAGTAAAATTAGTGTAGGCTCCGCTAATCTGCATTCCTAACACGTCCCCAAGTTCTGCTAATGCTGCCTATCAGGAAACAACGTTTCGAGAATCACCGATAAAGTCAAATATATGTCGTAATAGTTAGTGCTGTTGCTGTGTGTCAGTGATGAGTTCCAGGTTGCTTATTTTTAAAGAAATAACAAACACATTAATTAATAAACATCTAAAAGTCTAAGTAAACGAAAGGGGAAAAGCATGGTCCAATGGAGAAAATGTCTCATTCTTTTAACATCATCTTTGTACTCTACAAAATGGGTGCACCTGAACTGACTTAAGCTTTCTGAAAAGACCAAGATCTGTAGGCTGCCAGTATGTTTACGAATGTATATTTAAAATGAGTACGTGGCTACATACATGAACAAAATCAAACAAGGACAGGCCTATACTAAGGATGAGGAACCAAAGTTTATGATTAATTTGATTATGATTAATTTGATCACTTGGGATGATTTTAAAAACAGGTTGAGTCCATGTCATTCATTTTATAGCTCTTTAAATTTGTTTTAGGTTTTCCCTACACATTCCTTAATTGATAACGATGTAAGCTATTTGCATTTTGAGGACGGAGCACATAGGAGATGTAAGTACTAGTCAGTATTGTAGTGCTTATGGTGGGTTCATGCTATATATAGAAATAATATATAAATTATATGAAGAAAAGGCCAACTATGGACCGATTCTGAACTATACTTTATGACGAAAACATCTACGAGCTACTGAGGTCCATTACAAAAAAATATTAAGTGTTTGCATTTGTGGGAATGAGCCCATGGATAGATTTCAGTAATATTCAAGGATCGTATTCTCAGTCTTTGGTGCTTCATGGATTTTGATTTTATTAAGTGAATAAATGAAAGAATAAACAGATATGTCAGTGTATAAAGATGAAAAGGGTGAAGCGTATCAAACTATGAAAATATGTGGTGAAGTATGAATTACTATTAATATAACTTAGAACCATGAGAGTTCATTAAGTGATAAATGGATCAAGCAGGTTACACTTTGGAGTAAGGATGATATAGATAGTTATATGTATTAGTCTGTCTTCTTGCTTTGAGTCAGTCATGAGTTTGAGTAGTTTGTTTACTTTAAAGAAAAAGAAGTATATCACACTATAAAATAATAAATACTTAAATATTAAGAAAATGAAATGAGAAAGCCATGTATTAATGGGAAGAATGTCTCAGTATTTTATTATCTGCATTGCTTATACTCAGAATGAATGAACTGAACTGATGTAAGCCTTTTGCCATGGCTGTGAATTCTGTATTAGGAGCAAAGAGACCAATGTGAGTAATAATCAAAGCTCTTATCTTGGTGTGGGTGGCTTGTTTAAGAATATTCACTGTTTTGTTAAAAACATGTATTAAGTATAATCTAAGAAGTTAGCCATGGCCCACTATGGGTTTCATATGTCACATACGTCCCTTAATGAATAGGTGCAAACTAAGATTGATTAATGAAAGATATAGTTGCTGAGGGAAATTATTCTATGTACAGATGTGAGGGATACTTGAAACTCTTGTTCTTGAGTTTTTGTGCTTCATGTAAATTTATTTTATTATTATTAGGCAATTAAAAATTAAAAATCAACGAGTGTGCAAATGAACGAGGAGAAAGAGGGAAAATCCTGGACCGATAAGGGACCACTGGTGGGATATGAATCACGGGTGATGGATGATATGTATCTGGCTCTGAGGTACTGTACAGAAAGAGATCTAGTCTATGGTCTCTGTTGGAAGTGATCCTCAAGACAGACTAGGAATGCACTAAAGTCTGTTCCTGGACTTTTGTGATTCATGAATTTTGATGGTATTATTGCTACAAAAAAATCAATAACAAAATCTATACAATTACGTAAATAAAGATGGAAGGGTGAAGTACTGTCCAGGTATATGAGACAAGAAATACTATTAATTTAATTTGGAAATATGAGTATCCATTAAGATATAATTGGATCAACACTATATAAAAGTTAGTTATTAAATTCTGGAAAGTAATTTAATTAATTAATTAATTAATTAACATCTTTATTGGAGTATAATTGCTTTACAGTGGTGTTAGTTTCTGCTTTATAACAAAGTGAATCAGTTATACATATACATATGTCCCCATATCTCTTCCCTCTTGCGTCTGCCTCCCTCCCACCCCCCTAGGTGGTCACAGAGCACCGAGCTGATCTCCCTGTGCTATGCGGCTGCTTCCCACTAGCTATCTATTTTACATTTGGTAGTGTATATATGTCCATGCCACTCTCTCATTTTGTGCCAGCCCACCCTTCCCCCTCCCCGTATCCTCAAGTCCATTCTCTAGTAGGTCTGCGCCTTTATTCCCGTCTTGCCCATAGGTTCTTCATGACCATTTTTTTTTTTTTTTGTGGTACGTGGGCCTCTCACTGTTGTGGCCTCTCCCCGTTGCAGAGCACAGGCTCCGGACACGCAGGCTCAGCGGCCATGGCTCACGGGCCCAGCCGCTCCACGGCATGTGGGATCTTCCCGGACCGGGGCACGAACCCGTGTCCCCTGCATCGG
>NC_041224.1:178628037-178628546 GCF_002837175.3 Physeter macrocephalus
TTTTCTCCACACCCTCTCCAGCATTTATTGTTTGTAGATTTTTTGATGATGGCCATTCTGACCGGTGTGAGATGATATCTCATTGTAGTTTTGATTTGCATTTCTCTAATGATTAATGATGTTGAGCATTCTTTCATGTGTCTGTTGGCAATCTGTATATCTTCTTTGGAGAAATGTCTGTTTAGGTCTTCTGCCCATTTTTGGATTGGGTTGTTTGTTTTTTTGATATTGAGCTGCATGAGCTGCTTGTAAATTTCAGAGATTAATCCTTTGTCAGTTGCTTCATTTGCAAATATTTTCTCTCTTTTGGAGGGTTGTCTCTTGGTCTTGTTTATGGTTTCCTTTGCCGTGCAAAAGCTTTTAAGTTTCATTAGGTCCCGTTTGTTTATTTTTGTTTTTATTTCCATTTCTCTAGGAGATGGGTCAAAAAGGATCTTGCTGTGATTTGTGTCATAGAGTGTTCTGCCTATGTTTTCCTCTAAGAGTTTTATAGTTTCTGGCCTTACATT
>NC_041224.1:178628608-178631449 GCF_002837175.3 Physeter macrocephalus
ATTCCCTTTATTTCTTTTTCTTCTCTGATTGCTGTGGCTAAAACTTCCAAAAGTATGTTGAATAATAGTGGTGAGAGTGGGCAATCTTGTCTTGTTCCTCATCTTAGTGGAAATGGTTTCAGTTGTTCACCATTGAGGACGATGTTGGCTGTGGGTTTGTCATATATGGCCTTTATTATGTCGAGGTAAGTTCCCTCTGTGCCTACTTTCTGGAGGGTTTTTAGCATAAACGGGTGTTGAATTTTGTCGAAAGCTTTCTCTGCATCTATTGAGATGATGATATGGTTTTTATTCTTCATTTTGTTAATATGGTGTATCACATTGATTGATTTGCATACATTGAAGAATCCTTGCATTCCTGGGATAAACCTCACTTGATCATGGTGTAAGATCCTTTAAATGTGCTGTTGGATTCTGTTTGCTAGTATTTTGTTGAGGATTTTTGCATCTACGTTCATCAGTGATATTGGCCTGTATTTTTCTTTCTTTGTGACATCTTTGTCTGGTTTTGGCATCAGGGTGATGGAGGCTTCATAGAATGAGTTTGGGAGTCTTCCTCCCTCTGCTATATTTTGGAGGAATTTGAGAAGGATAGGTGTTAGCTCTTCTCTAAATGTTTGATAGAATTCGCCTGTGAAGACATCTGGTCCTGGGCTTTTGTTTGTTGGAAGATTTTTAATCACAGTTTCAATTTCAGTGCTTGTGATTTGTCTGTTCATATTTTCCATTTCTTCTTGGTTCAGTCTCCGAAGGTTGTGCATTTCTAAGAATTTGTCCATTTCTTCCAGGTTGTCCATTTCATTGGCATATAGTTCCTTGTAGTAATCTCTCATGATCCTTTTATTTCTGCAGTGTCAGTTGTTACTTCTCCTTTTTCATTTCTAATTCTATTGATTTGAGTCGTCTCCCTTTTTTTCTTGATGAGTCTGGCTAATGGTTTTTTGGTGGGAGCATTTAATCCATTTACATTTAAGGTAATTATCGATATGTATGGTTCTATTACCATTTACTGAATTGTTTCGGGTTGTTCTTGTAGGTCTTTTCCTTCTCTTGTGTTTCTTGCCTAGAGAAGTTCCTTTAGCATTTGTTGTAAAGCTGGTTTGGTGGTGCTGAACTCTCTCAGCTTTTGCTTGTCTGTAAAGGTTTTAATTTCTCCATCAAATCTGAATGAGATCCTTGCTGGGTAGAGTAATCTTGGTTGTAGGTTTTTTTCCTTCATCACTTTAAATATGTCCTGCCACTCCCTTCTGGCTTGGAGAGTTTCTGCTGAAAGATCCGATGTTAACCTTATGGGGATTCCTTTGTGTGTTATTTGTTGTTTTTCCCTTGCTGCTTTTAATATGTTTTCTTTGTATTTAATTTTTGACAGTTTGATTATTATGTGTCTTGGCGTGTTTCTCCTTGGGTTTATCCTGTATGGGACTCTCTGTGCTTCCTGGACTTGATTGACTATTTTCTTTCCTATATTAGGGAAGTTTTCAACTATAATCTCTTCAAATATTTTCTCAGTCCCTTTCTTTTTCTCTTCTTCTTCTGGGACCCCTATAATTCGAATGTTGGTGCGTTTAATGTTGTCCCAGAGGTCTCTGAGACTGTCCTCAGTTCTTTTCATTCTTTTTTCTTTTTTCTGCTCTGCAGTAGTTATTTCCACTATTTTATCTTCCAGGTCACTTATCCGTTCTTCTGCCTCAGTTATTCTGCTATTGATCCCATCTAGAGTATTTTTCATTTCATTTATTGTGTTGCTCATCGTTGCTTGCTTCCTCTTTATTTCTTCTAGGTCCTTGTTAACTGTTTCTTGCAATTTGTCTATTCTATTTCCAAGATTTTGAATCATCTTTACTATCATTATTCTGAATTCTTTTTCAGGTAGACTGCCTATTTCCTCTTCATTTGTTAGGTCTGGTGGGTTTTTATCTTGCTCCTTCATCTGCTGTGTGTTTTTCTGTCTTCTCATTTTGCTTAACTTACTGTGTTTGGAGTCTCCTTTTCACAGGATTCAGGTTTGTAGATCCTGTTGTTTTTGGTGTCTGTCCCCAGTGGCTAAGGTTGGTTCAGTGGTTGTGTAGGCTTCCTGGTGGAAGGGACTGGTTCCTGTGTTCTGGTGGATGAGGCTGCATCTTGTCTTTCTGGTGGGCAGGTCCACGTCTGGTGGTGTGTTTTGGGGTGTCTTTGGCCTTACTATGATTTTAGGCAGCCTCTCTGCTAATGGATGGGGTTGTGTTCCTGTGTTGCTAGTTGTTTGGCATAGGGTGTCCAGCACTGTAGCTTGCTGGTCTTTTGAGTGGAGCTGGGTCTTGGCGTTGAGATGGAGATCTCTGGGAGATTTTCGCCGTTTGATATTTTGTGGAGCTGGAAGGTCCTCTGTGGACCAATGTCCTGAACTTGGCTCTCCCACCTCAGAGGCACAGCCCTGATGTCTGGCTGGAGCACCAAGAGCCTGTCATCCAGATGACTCAGAATAAAAGGGAGAAAAAAAAAGAAAGAAGGAAAGAAGAAGATAAAATAAAATAAAAGTTATTAAAATAAAAAATAATTATTAAAATTTTTTTAAGTAATAAAAAAAGATAGAAGAGAGCAACCAAACCAGAAAACAAATCCACCAATGATAACAAGTGCTAAAAACTATACTTAAAAAAAAAAAAAAAAAAGAAAGAAACAGACAGACAGAACCCTAGGACAAATGGTAAAAGCAAAGCTATACAGACAAAATCACACACAGAAGCATACACATAGACACTCACAAAAAGAGAAAAAGGGGAAAAAAAAATATCGTTGCTCCCAAAGTGTACCTCCTCAATTTGGGATGATTCGTTGTCTATTCAGGTATTCCACAGATGC
>NC_041224.1:178631597-178631737 GCF_002837175.3 Physeter macrocephalus
TGGTGGCAGAGGGCAGCGTGACGTTGCACCAGCCTGAGGCACGCAGTGCGTTCTCCCGGGGAAGTTGTCCCTGGATCACGGGACCCTGGCGGTGGTGGGCTGCACAGGCTCCCGGGAGGGGAGGTGTGGAGAGTGACCTG
>NC_041224.1:178632004-178697822 GCF_002837175.3 Physeter macrocephalus
GGGGTTCAGCTTTGGATTTGGCCCTGCCTCTGTGTGTAGGTCGCCTGAGGGCATCTGTTCTTTGCTCAGACAGGACGGGGTTAAAGGTGCAGCCGATTCGGGGCCTCTGGCTCACTCAGGCCGGGGGGAGGGAGGGGCACGGATGCGGGGTGAGCCTGTGGTGGCAGAGGGCAGCGTGACGTTGCACCAGCCTGAGGCACGCAGTGCGTTCTCCCGGGGAAGTTGTCCCTGGATCACGGGACCCTGGCGGTGGTGGGCTGCACAGGCTCCCGGGAGGGGCGGTGTGGAGAGTGACCTGTGCTCGCACACAGACTTCTTGGTGGCGGCAGCAGCAGCCTTGGCGTCTCATGCCCATCTCTGGGGTCCGCGCTGATAGCCGTGGCTCGCGTCCGTCTCTGAAGCTCCTTTAGGCGGCGCTCTGAATCCCCTCTCCTCGCGCACCAGGAAACAAAGAGGCAAGAAAAAGTCTCTTGCCTCTTAGGCAGTTCCAGACTTTTCCTGGACTCCCTCCCGGCTAGCCGTGGTGCACTAACCCCTTCAGGCTGTGGTCACGCAGCCAACCCCAGTCCTCTACCTGGGATCCGACCGAAGCCCGAGCCTCAGCTCCCAGCCCCCGCCCGCCCCGGCAGGTGAGCAGACAAGCCTCTCGGGCTGGTGAGTACCAGTTGGCACCGATCCTCTTTGCGGGAAACTCTCCGCTTTGCCCTCCGCACCCCTGTGGCTGCGCCCTCCTCCGTAGCTCCGAAGCTTCCCCCCTTCGCTGCCTGCTAAGGGGCTTCTAGTGTGTGGGAACCTTTCCTCCTTCACAGCTCCCTCCCACTGGTGCAGGTCCCGTCCCTATTCTTTTGTCTCTGTTTTTTCTTTTGCCCTACCCAGGTATGTGGGGAGTTTCTTGCCTTTTGGGAGGTCTGAGGTCTTCTGCCAGCATTCAGTAGGTGTTCTGTAGCAGTTGTTCCATATGTAGGTGTATTTCTGATGTATTTGTGGGGAGGAAGGTGATCTCCATGTCTTACTCTTCCACCATCTTGAAGCTCCTCTCTCTGGCAAGTATTTTAGTAGCAATTGAACTATCTTTGAATTTTCATGAATAATTTTTTCACTTATACCAAACACTGAGACTTCATTTTACTTGGCCTTGTCATATTTTTGTTTTATGTAATAAATTTACTTGAGTTGTATTAAAAAAAATAAAAGAAATAATTGGATAAAGGGTATTACCTCTTTGGCTAACTATCACATAGCCAGAGATAATATATAGTCAATGTTACTATTCTGGATCAGTAGTCAGTTCAATGTTGTTCTCTTTTTTTAGGAGATGAGAAAAAGAATTATTAACGTCAATTAGTAAATATTTAAATGCCTAAGAAAATGAAATGTGGACAGCAATGATCAATGGAAATAATGCTTCAATCTTTTTATCATCTGCTATGCTTTGTACTCCTTAGGGTGGGTACTGAATGCTTTTCAAGGTTCTGCCATGATCCCTGTGATCAAAAAATTTACGTTTGCATCTACGTGTGCAGACCAGAGTAAGTAATAATTAAATTTCTTGTCGAGGTGACTAATGGTATTCACTATCTGGGACTTCCCTGGTGGTCCAGTGGTTAAGACTCCATGCTTCCACTGCAGGGGGCGAGGGTTCAATCCCTGGTCGGGGAACTAAGATCCCACATGTTGCACAGCCAGAAAAAAATATATCTATGAAATATAATGACAGAAGGCCAACAATAGCCTGATAATGAAGCTGGTGTTGACATGAAGCATGATGTTGATTAATTGATATATTAAACATTGAGGTCAAATAGAGAAAGAGATCTAGTCTCCCACTAGATCTAGTGGGAAATAATTCTATAGACAGATCTTAGGAATTTTCAAGAAACTTCTTAGGTTTTTGTGATTTACATGAATTTATTTTGTTATTATTTGTGAATTATTGAATTAAACAAAAGATGAAGAATAAGGGTAAATTATGGACCAATGATGATGACTGGCGCATATGAGTCATATACAGTGAATATTACATGTCGGGAGCTCTGAGGTCCAACATAAAAAGAATCTAGTACGTTCACCCTGTTTGACATGTTCCATTAGACATTTGTCACATATATGCAAGGATCTTTTTCTTGGACTTCTGGCCATAGACTTAAAAAATATTGTTATAAAAGAATCAATAGCAGAGTAACGTTGATGTTTGATTGATTAAGAGAAAAATAAATATTACTATAAATTAATAAATACCTAAATTACTATGTATATGAATGGTAGAAAGTATGGATTAATGGCGTGAATGTCTCAATCTTTTTATTACCTTCTCTTCTTGGTACTCTTCAGAACAGATACTGGAGCTGATTTCAGCTTCCACCATGATCAAGGTTACTGTACTGCATCTGTCAGGAAGGAGACAAAGGTAGGTAATGGTCAAAGAGCTTGTCTTGGTTTGGGTCTTCGTTTAAGGGTGTTCATGGTATTATTAAAAATTCTTAAATCAAAAAGTTAACTATTGTCAATGATAAATATGTATGAAATATGTTGATTAATCAATAATGTGTAACACTGAGATTGAATAACAGCAGAGATATGATGCATGTGGGAAATGATTGTATAGACACACTGTAGAATCTTGCTCTTGGGTTTTTTTTGTGAATTATATACTTATTTTATTATTATCAAAGAATTAATAATTATTAATAGTTTAATCAATACAAATATAAACACCAATGAAGAAAATGACACCGTAATATGGAATAACATGACATTGATGACTACTGGTGACATATGAGTAGTGGATGATGAAAATAAGTGTCTGAAATGCTGAGATCCAATACACAACATAATGTGTTCGATCCTTCTTTTGGAAATGATCATATAGACAACTGTCAGAAATATACAAAGGTCATGTTCTTTTTTTTTTTTTTTTTTTTTTTTTTTGGTATGCAGGCCTCCCTCTGTTGTGGCCTCTCCCGTTGCGGAGCACAGGCTCCGGACGCGCAGGCCCAGCGGCCATGGCTCACGGGCCCAGCCGCTCTGCGACACGTGGGATCCTCCCAGACCGGGGCGCGAACCCGGTTCCCCTGCATCGGCAGGCGGACGCGCAACCACTGCGCCACCAGGGAAGCCCAGGTCATGTTCTTACATTAGATTCATAGATTTAGATTCATCATTATTAATGATCATAGATAGAACCATTAGAGAAAGATAAAAGGGAAAATGAAGCGTTATTCAATCATGAACATATATAGTGAGGCAAGATATATTATTAATAAATATTGAAGACAGTGAAGCCCTTTAAGAAATAAATGGATCAGGGTGTTACTTCTTTGGCTAAGGATCATGTAGACATAGATAATTAACAGTCAGTTTCATTATTCTGGATCAGTGCAAGGTTGAGGTTGTTCTCTTTGTTAATAGAAAAAATGTGTATATATAATGAAAAATTAATAAATACCTAAAAAATTAGAGTAAGTGATGTGGAAAGGAAGGACCAATGTAGATAAGGTCCTAACTTTTTTTTTTTTTATAAACTGTTCTGCTCTATACTCCTCAGAGTGAACACCCTTGAGGGATTTAACCATCTTCCATGATCACAAGCTCTTTGGTTGCATCTATACATTAGAAGCATGGAGACCATTGTAAGTCATAGTCAAAGTTCTCATGTTGGTTTGGGTGGTTTGCTTAAGAGTAGTTACTGTATGATTAGTGTGAATTAATGAATTAATAAACAATTTAGAAATGAACAAAGAGAAATTGAGCCAATCCTGGACCAATGATGATGACTGATGGTTTGAATCAAGGATGAGAAATAATATGTGTCTGAAACTCTGAGGTCCAGCAAAAAGAAATCTAATGCATTAACTCTGTTTGTAAAGATCCTATAGATAAAAGTCAGGAATATACAAGGATCTTGTTTATTCTTTGTGTTCATTCATGCATTTTCACTTTACTGTTATAATTGGAGAAATGAAATAATCAAAAACCAAATATGTAAGTAAATAAAGCTGAATGTGTGAATCCTTATCCAATTATAAAAATATGTGGTCATGCAAGAAATACTGTTAATAAATTTGAAAACAGTAAAGTCCAAAGAGAAACAAATGGTGCATAGATGTTAAATCTTTGGCTAAGAATAATACAAACAAAAGTAAGATACTTACTGTAATCAGTAAGATTACTTACTGTAAGTCACTGCTTTTTCTGTGTCAGGGACAAGTTTTAAGTTCATTTTTTTAAGAGAAAATGAAATAAACATACTCCAAATTAAAGATTGTCTAAGTCACTAAAAATGAAATGGAGAAGCAAGGATCAATGGAGATTAGGTCTCAATATTTTATTATCTGCTCTGACCTGTACTTCTCAGAATGGATGCTCTTGAGCTGATTTAAGCATCTTCCATGGACAGGAGCCCTGTGGTTGCATCTGTGTTAGGAGGAAGCAGAACAATGTGAGTAGTAGTCAATGTTCTTGTCTTGGATTGAGCCATATATTTTTTAAAATTATTACTTTAAAAGATATTATTTAAAAAATTGAGTATAATAAAAAAGTCCAAGCATGCTAATGTCAAATACCATTGATACAAAACAATATGATTAATCCATATATGAAACACTGAGTTCAGTTAATGGAAGAGTTGGGTGTCAGGGGAAATGATTGTATAGATAAATGTTAGGGATATCCAAGACTCTTACACATAATTTTTTGTGTGATTTATTTATTTATTTATTTTGGCTTTGTTGGGTCTTCGTTGCTGCACATGGGCTTTCTCTGGTTGCAGTGAGTGGGAGCTACTCTTCATTGTGGTGTGCGGGCTTCTCGTTGCGGTGGCTTCTCTTGTTGCGGAGCACGGGCTCTAGACATGCGGCTTCAGTAGTTGCGGCACGCGGGCCCTAGAGCACACAGGCTTCCGTAGTTGTGGCACATGGGCTTAGTAGTTGCGGCATGAGGGCTCTAGGGTGTGCGGGCTCAGTAGTTGTGACTCGCGGGCTCTAGAGTGCAGGCTCAGTAGTTGTGGCGCATGGGCTTTGTTGCTCTGCGGCATGTGGGATCTCCCTGGACCAGGGATTGAACCCGTGTCCCCTGCATTGGCAGGTGGTCTTTCAACCACTGGGCCACCAGGGAAGTCCCTGATTTATGTTTATTTAAATAATAGTGAATTAATTAATGAACAAATGTAGATGACAGTAGAGAAAAGCACCTCTCCTGGACCATTGGCCGTGACTGGAGGCATAGGAGTCATATATGGTGAATACCATGTGTCTGTAACCCTGATTCCACACAACGCAAAATCTAGCCTATCTTCTGTTATAAATGACCCCATGGGTCGATGTTAGGAATATACAAACATTATATTCCTATCTTGGGTTAATAGATTTAGACATATTATTAATAATAAATCAGCAATCTAGCCATTAAAAAATGTAAAGAAACACATAAAAAGAAGAAGGTGAAGCATTGTTCACTAGGAACATATGTGGTCAGGCAAGAAATATTATTAATAAAATAGAAAACATTCATGCCCTTTAAGCAATAAATGAATAAGTGTTCTGCCCTTTTGCTGAAAGGATCATACAGACACTGATAAGTAAGAGTCAACATTGTTGTTCTGGGTCAGTCTCAAGTTTA
Source organism: Physeter macrocephalus (assembly GCF_002837175.3). Classification (NCBI taxonomy): domain Eukaryota; kingdom Metazoa; phylum Chordata; class Mammalia; order Artiodactyla; family Physeteridae; genus Physeter; species Physeter macrocephalus. The sequence goes on from NC_041224.1 coordinate 178,637,621, forward strand.
AGGTTTTCTTTTCGTAAGGGAAAAAATGCTATGTTATGAAAAATTAATGAATGCCTAAATGAGTAAGTGAAATGTGGATAACAAGGATCAATGGAGATAAGGTCTGAAATTTTTTATCATCTTTTCTGCTCTGTACCTCTTAGAATGGGAGCACTCAAGCTGGTTGAAGGATTCTTCTATGGTTCTGAGTTGTCTGGTTGCATTCACGTGTTAGGACTGTGGAGACCATGTGAGTAATAGACAAATTTTGGCCTTAGTTTCAATATTTTATTTAAGGCTATTGACTGTATTATTGCAAGTTGTGAAATATAATCAATGAAATCCAAATAGCCCATTGTGAAATATGGGATTAATATGAAGTACTGTATTGATTCATTCATAAAATGAAAAATGAGAGTAATTAATGAAAGATGTTGACACAAGAATGATTCTAAATATATATTTGAGATTTCTAAGCTCTTTGGTGGTTCCGATGAATAACCATTTTTAAAATTATAATTACTGAATTATGAATTGAGCAATAAGTAATATAGAAATGAATGAGTAAAAAGAGGTATGGTATTGGATCAGTGATGACTACTGGTGGCGTATGAGTCATTTACAATGAATACGTTCTGGAACTCTGAGGTCCGATGCAAAAGAAATGTCTTTTTTCTCTTCATGCATTTTCAAATATTCTTTATTATAATTGAAGCAATGAAAGAATCAATAAACAAACATGTGGACAAATGGAGAGAAAGTCTCAATCTTTTTATCACCTTCTGTTTGGTACTTTTCAGAATAGAAGCTCAAAGTGATTTCAGCCTCTATTGTGATCAAGGTTATCATTTTCAGGTTGGTATAGGACAGAGACCCAGGTGAGTAATGACCAACGTTCCTCTCTTGGTTTGGGTAATTTACTTAAATGTTTTCATTGTATTCTAAAAAGTAATAAATGCAATCAACAGGTTAATAATGGCCCATTGATAAATATGACCTGAAACCTTATATTGATTAATTGATATTGTAGGGACTTCCCTAGTGGTGCAGTGGTTAGAATCTGCCTGCCAATGCAGGGGACACGGGTTCCAGCCCTGGTCCGGGAAGATCCTACATGCTGCAGAGCAACTAAGCCCGTGTGCCACAACTACTGAGCTGTGCTGAAGAGCCCACGAGCCACAAGTACTGAGCCTGTGTGCCTAGAGCCTGTGCTCTGCAACGAGAAAAGCCACTGCAATGAGAAGCCCACACACTGCAACGAAGAGTAGCCCCTACTTGTCACAACTAGAGAAAGCCTGAGCGCAGCAACAAAGAACCAACACAGCCAAAAATAAGTAAATAAATTTATTTTAAAAAATTGATATTGTATAACATTGATATTCATTAATGAAAGAGTTGTAATCTATTTTGGTAATGATTAGAGAGAAGTTAGGGATATTCGAGTGTCTTGTTCTTTGGCTTTTGTTAATCATATATTTATTTTATTACTATCAATGAAGTAATGATTTAATTGATACAAATATATAAATGAATGAACTAAAATTGGGCTTAAATGAACCAATGATGAGGATTGGTAGAGGTTGAGGCACAGACGATGAATAATAAGTATCTGGAACCCTGAGGTCCAAGACAATACATACTCTATTTTCATGTTTATTTGATCCTATGGACAGATGTTAGGAATGTATAATTTTCAAGTTCTTCGATTAAGTTTTAAAATTATTACTAGATCAATGAGAGTACCATTAAAGATACATAACTAATAGATTACAAAGAAAAGATAAATTATGTTCTCATTATGAACATCTATGATGAGACAAGAAATATTAATAAAAATTTCCAGCACTGATGACCATTATGAAATAGATGGATCAAGGGTGTCATCACTTTTGCCAGGTATCAGATAGACTTGAACAATTAGGAGTCAATTTTATTGTTCTGAGTCAGTCTTAAGTATGAGGTTGTTCTTTCTGTTAAGAGAAAACAATTTCTACATTATGAAAAAGTTATAAATTCCTAAATGACTGGGTAAAAGAAATGTAGAATGCAAGAGTCAATGGAGATAAATTTTCTTTTTTTCTCATTGTCTGTGCTTCATATTGTTCAAAATGGACACATTTGTGCTGATGAAGCATTATTCCATGGTGATGCACCTTATGATTGCATCTCTGTATTAGAAGCACAGAGATAAATGTGAGTAATAGTCAAATTTCTCATCTTAGTTTCAGTGATTTTTTTTCCCCTGTGTATTCAGTATATTACTTGAAACTTCCATATAGAGTAACAGAAGGCCAGTGTAGCTCAGTGATAAATATAGACCTTCATTAAACACTAATTGATTAACGCATAGATGTATAATAGCATATAATTTAAAAAGAGGTACGTTACTGTGAGAATGATCTATTTACAGTTAGCGATATCATGACTCTTCTTGGGTTTTGTGACTAATAATTTTTTTTTTTTTTTTTTTTTTTTTGCGGTACGCGGGCCTCTCACTGTTGTGGCCTCTCCCGTTGCGGAGCACAGGCTCCGGACGCGCAGGCTCAGCGGCCGTGGCTCACGGGCCCAGCCGCTTCGCGGCCTGTGGGATCTTCCCGGACCGGGGCACGAACCCGTGTCCCCTGCATCGGCAGGCGTCAGCGGCCATGGCTCACGGGCCCAGCCGCTCCGCGGCCTGTGGGATCTTCCCGGACCGGGGCACGAACCCGTGTCCCCTGCATCGGCAGGCGGACTCTCAACCACTGCGCCACCAGGGAAGCCCTGTGACTAATAATTTTAAAATTATTATGAGTGGCTTACTGAATTAGTCAATAAACAAATATAAATGAACAAAGAGTAAAAAGTATTAAGAAGTATTAAATTAATCAAAAACTTACTCATAGTTCAATGATAAATATAAGAAATATTCTTTTGCATAATTGATAATGGGCAGGATTGAGGTAGAAAATTGGAAGAGATGGACCCTTAATGGGGAATGATTCTGTAAACTGAGGTTAGGGGTATTGAAGGGTGTTATTCTTGGAATATTTAGTGAACCGTATATTATTTTATCATTCTTCCATATAGAAATGATGGAAGAAAAGAGACTCAGTGATGGACCAGTGATGCTGATCATGACGGGAAGAGTCCTGAACGATGAAAACATGTCTGAAACTCTGAGGTCCAGCCCAGACCACAAGTAATCTCTTCCTTCTGGTGAAACTGTTTCTATAGAGAGATGACAGGAATATAAATAGATCACATTTTTGTATGGATTTCATAGACAGATTTGTTATTATTAATAGATCTATGATGAACCATTATGCAAATATAGTGAACATAAGGAAAAACAGGGTGAAGCGAGACAAAAGATACTGTTAATAAATATTGAAAACACTGATGCCCATTAAATAAATAGGGGAGGGTCACCTGTTTGGGCAAGGTTAGATAGAAAGACATGCATAAGTAAGAGTCAGTTTAATTATTCTGCTTCAGACAAAAGACTGAGATTTTTCTCTTAACAAGGTAAAAATTTTAGAGAGAAAAAGTAATAAAAACATAAATACTGAGTAATAGAAATGCAGAAAACAAAGATAGTGGTGATTAGGTCTGAATATTTTTATCATCTTCTGTGTTGCGTACACCTCAGAATGAAGTCACTATTTAATAAGAAATGAGGAATATAAGTAAAGAAGGAGACTGCAGCTCAGTGTTGAGTATGGGTATAAAAACCACTATATGGATTAATACATGTATAGAAAACAATGTATTAAAGAGAGATATATATTTAAGTAATAATTATTCTATATAGATGAAGGCTTTTCTTATTTTTTCTTGAATTGTACTGCTAAAAATAATTACTGAATTTTTTATTTAATCAAAAGAAAATGTGTACATAGAAAAAGGACCAATATTGGATCGATGATGATTTCTGGTCATCAATATGAGTGATATACAGTGAATACTTGTCTGGAATTCTGAGCTCTGATATTACATTAATTTATTCCATTCTCAACTCGAGAAGGAATCCTATAGGCAGGAATAAATGAGGAGCTTACTTTGGTCTTGTGTTCATATTTTTCATTCTATTATTAAAATAGGAAAATGGGAGAATCTATAAATACATATGTAATTAAAAATAAAGGTGAATGATCTGTATACCTTCTTGGGAGAAATGTCTAAATGTCTATTTAGATCTTCTGCCCATTTTTTGATTGGGTTGTTGTTATTTATTTATTTATTATTTTAAACATTAATATGTATTGGAGCATGGTTGCTTTACAATGTTGTGTTAGCTTCCACTGCACAACAAAATGAATCAGAGCTGCATGAGCTGTTTGTATATTTTGGAGATTAATCCCTTGTTAGTTGCTTGGTTTGCAAATATTTTCCCCCATTCAGAGGGTTTTCTTTTCATTTTGTTAATGGTTTCCTTTGCCGTGCAAAAGCCTTTCAGTTTAATTAGGTCCCATTTGTTAATTACTGTTTTTATGTTCATTAGTTTAGGAGATGGATCAAAAAAGATCTTGCTGCAATTTGTGTCACAGAGGGTTCTCCCTATGTTTTCCTCTAAAAGTTTTACACTATCTGGCCTTACATTTAGGTCTTTAATCCATTTTGAGTTTATTTTTGTGTATGGTGCTAGGGTGTGTTCTAATTTCATTCTTCAACAAGTAGCTGTCCAGTTTTCCCAGCACCACTTATTGAAGAGACTGTCTTTTCTCCATTGTATATGTATACTTGCCACTTTTGTCATAGATTAGGTGACCATAAATGCTTGGGTTTATCTCTGGACTTTCTATCCTGTACCACTGATCTATAGTTTTGTTTTTGTGCCAGTACCATACTGTTTGATGACTATAGCTTTCTAGAAGAGTCTGAAGTCAGGGAGCCTGATTTCTCCAGATCTGTTTTTCTTTCTTCAGATTGCTTTGGCTATTCATGGTCTTTTGTATTTCCATACAAATTGTAAAGTTTTTTGTTCTAATTCTGAAAAAAAAAAATTGGTAATTTGATAAGGATTGCATTGAATCTGTAGATATCTTAGGATATGTAGCCATTTTCAGAATATTGATTCTTTCATCCAAGAATATGGTATATCTCATCATCTGTTTGTGTCATCTTTTATTTCTTTCATCAGCATCTTATAGTTTTCTAATTACAGGTCTTTGGCTTCTTTATGAAGGTTTATTCCTAGCTATTTTATTCTTTTTGATGCAACGGTAAATGTGATTGTTTCCATAATCCCTATTTATGAACTTTCATTGTTAGAGTATAGTAATCCAAGAGATTTCTGTGTATTAATTGTGAACCTGCAACTTTTCCAAATTCATTGAAGAGCTCTACTAGTTTTCCGGTATGATATATATGATTTTATGTGTATAGTATAATATCATTGGCAAATAGTGACAGTTTTACATTTTCTTTTCCAATTTGCATCACTTTTAATTCTTTTCTTCTCTGATACCAGTGGTTAGGGCTTCCAAAACTATGCTGAATTATACCCAAATAAAAATTTTAAAATACTAGGTGAACGAAAAAAACAATTTCCAATTACGGGAAATTTGGGTGGAGACAATAGATAGCTAGTGGGAGGCAGCTTCATAGCACAGGGAGATCAGCTCGGTGCTCTGTGACCACCTAGAGGGGTGGGATAGGGAGGGTGGGAGGGAGGGAGACGCAAGAAGGAAGAGATATGGGGACATATGTATATGTATAACTGATTCACTTTGTTATAAAGCAGAAACTAACACACCATTGTAAAGCAATTATACTCCAATAAAGATGTTTAAAAAAAAAGATATACCAGTAATATGTCAAGCAAAGCCTGAATTTCAATTATAAAGCCACAGGACATGACTGTTACCACTTAGGGTAAGGAGGAGGGGTCAGGAGAAGTGGTTGACAACCTTCATATTCTGGCGCAGTGGCAAGATCAAAGATTCCTTTTCAACAGATTTCACATATCCTCAACATTAGGGATTGCCAAAATAATGATGTGAATGTGGAAGCAGGGATAAGTGGAGAGTGTCTCCACCATTTTTATCTTCTGCTTTGTTTTATACTCCTCAGAGTGGATGCACTGGACCAGAAATGAGGATTCTTCCTTGAGTGCCAGCCTAGGATGGCATCTTTGTCATAGGAGCCCGGACACCCACGTGAGCATCATCTCGTTCCTAGTCTGGGGGTGGGTGGTTTCTCTAAAAGTAATGACTATGCTAAAAAAAATGGGTGAAAGAAAATTAAAGGAGGACATCTTTATCCCATTGATAAACAAGGAACTGTTGTGAAGCAAAAACCTGATAATAAATATGAGAAAGATATAATGATGTGAGAATGGTTATAGAGACAGGTGAACGATATCGAGGTCTCGCTGGGTTTTGCAAACCCTAGAGTGTCAAAATTCGCATTAGTGAAGTAACGCATGAATCAGTGAAACATATAGAATGAAGAGAAAGTCATCTTTTCTGGATCGATGATGATAAATGCCAGTGCATGAGTCATCGATGACGAATATGTGTCTGGAACTCTGAGGTCCAATACACAAGAAATGTGGTCTATCTCTCCATGCGTTTTCACTGGTTATGCTAATTGAGCCAATGAAAGCATCAGTAAACAAATCTGCTGGTCCATGGAGAGAAAGTCTCAATCTCGATCATTACCTTCTCTGTTCGGTACTTTTCAGAATAGAAGCTCAAGGCGATTTCAGCCTCCATTTTGATTAAGCTTCTCCTTTTCAGGTTGCTATGGGACAGAGACCCAGGTGAGTCATGGCCAGGGTTCCTGTCTTGGTTTGGGGAATTTGTTTAAGTGTTTTCATTGTATTCTCAAAAGTCATCGATATATATCAAAGGGTTGACGAAGGCCCGTTGAAAAATAAGCCATGAGAGCTTATGCTGTTGAAGTGATCATCTAGATCCTGGAAATGCATTAAGGAAAGAGATCTCATGTATGGTGATAGTGACTGGACAGAAGTTAGGGATATTCGCAGGTCTTGTTCTTGGATTTGGGGTATTCGTGTCTTTCTTTCATTAGTATCAATGGTGTAATGATTTATTTGATAGAGATATGTCAATGAATGAAGTAAAATTGGACCCAAGGGGACCAAAGATGAAGTTGGATAGAGGATAAATCATGGGCAAGGAGCTATAAGTATCTGGAATTTGAGGGCCAAGAAGGATACATACTCTGTTTTCTACATTGATTTCTTCCTATGGACAGATGTTCAGAATATATAACATCATGCTCTTAGTTTGGGTTACTCAATTTAGATTTCATATTATTAATCGTTAAGTGATAGAACCGTTCAAGATATGTAAATAGGAGATTAAGAAGAAAAAGTCAGTTAATCCCTACTGTGGACACATGTGTTCTGGCAAGAAGCAATCCTAAATATTTCCACTGGTGATGACCGTTAATAACAAATGGATCTAGGAGGTCAGCTGTTTGGCCAAGCTTCATGTGGATGTGAATAATTAAGAGTCAATTTTATTGTTCTGGGGTGCTCTCAAGTTTGATGGTATTTTTGTTTGTAGAAAAAGAAAAATCTCTGCATTATGAAAGAGTGACCAATTCCTCATGATTGAGAACATTAAATCTGGAAAGAATGCATCAATGCCCATAAAGTTTCCTTTCTCTCTCTTTTGTTTCATCGACTGTGCCTTCCATTGATTAAAGTGGACACATTCGAGCTGATCAAGCTATCAGTATTTCATGGTGATGCACCTTATGATTGCAGGAAGCCCTCTGAGTAATAATCAAATTTCATGTCATGGTTTCTGTTATTATTTTGTCCCTCTGTGTGTGCATTCAGTGTAGTATTGGAGAGATCCCTATAGGAAAACCAAGGCCAGTGAAGCTCGCTGATAAATGTTACATTTTATGAAACATAAATAGATTACTGCCCTGATGAAAAAAACAAAACAAACCACAACAACACAAAACCATCATCGTGATTTACAGGAGAAACACTGCTGTAAGAATGAAGTAATGAGAGAAGAGGGATATCCTGACTGCCCTTAGGTTTTGTGATTAATAGGGTTTTCAATATTTATGAGAGATTTATTGCCTCAATCAGTACACGATGTAGAAATATGCGAAGAGAAGGAGGGACAGTATTGGATCGATGATGACTACTGGTGGCGTATGAGTCGTGTACGATGAATACGTGTCTGGAACCCTGAGGTCCGATGCAAATGGAATCTCGTCCGTTGTGCTATTGGAAGTGACCCTAGGGGCTGAGGTCAGGAATGAGTGAGGAGCTTCTTTGTAGTCTTTGTGTTCATACCTTTTCATTCTGTTCATACAATTGAAAAACTGAGGCTCTCTTCATAAATATATGAATAAAAATAAAGATGAATGACGGAAAACAATTTCCAATCACGGAAATATGGATGGAGATGAGCTATACCATTAATATGTCAATGAACGCCTGAATTTCAATTAAAATTCCATGGCACAGGACTGTTACCACTCATGGTAATGAGGAGAGGGCCAGGAGAATCTGTAGACAACCCTGCTATTCTGGCACAGTGGCAAGATCGAAGTGGTTCTTTTTCAACAGATTTCACATATCTGCTACGTTAGGGATGGCCTAAATAATGATGTGAATGTGGAAGCAGGGATGAGTGGAGAGTGTCTCCACCATTTTTATCATCTGCTTTGCTTTATACTCTTCAGAGTGGACGCGCTGGATCAGAAACGAGGATTCTTCCTTGAGCACCAGCCTAGGAGTGTCTTGGTCGTAAAAGTGAGGAGACCCGTGTGAGCATCATCTAGTTCCTAGTCTGGAGGTGGGTGTTTTCACTAAAATAACGACTATGCTAACAAAATGGATGAAAGGAAATTAAAGGAGGGCGTCTTTATCCCACTGTTAAACAAGGAACTGTTGTGAAGCAAAAACGCGATAATAAATATGAGAGAGATATGGTGATGTGAGAATGGTTCTAGAGACAGGTGAACGATATTGAGGCCTCGGTGGATTTTGCAAACCCTAGAGTGTCAAAATTGGCATTAGTGAATTAAAGCATGAATCAGTGAAACATATAGAATAAGAGAAAGTCATCTTTTCTGGATCAATAATTATAAATGCCAGCGTATGAGTCATTGATGACGAATAATATGTGTCTGGAACTCTGAGGTCCAATACAAAAGAAATGTGATCTTTCTCTTCATACGTTTTCATTGGTTATGCTAACTGAACCAATGAATGCATCAAGCAACAAATCTGCTGATCCAAGGAGAGAAAGTCTCCATCTCGTCATCACCTTCTCTGTTTGGTACTTTTTAGAATAGAAACTCAAGGTGATTTCAGCCTCCATTTTGATCAAGGTTCTCCATTTCAGGTTGCTATGGGACAGAGACCCAGGTGAGTTTTGTCCAGGTTCCTGTCTTGGTTTGGGGAATTGATTTAAGTGCTTTCATTGTATTCTCAAAACTCATTGACATATTTCAAAGGGTTGATGATATGGCCCGTTGTAAAACAAGCCATGAGAGCTTATGCTGATGAAGTGGTCATCTAGATCCTGGAAATTCATTAAGAAAAGAGAGCTCATGTATGGTGGTAGTGATTGGAGAGAAGTTAGGGATATTCACAGGTCTTGTTCTTGGGTTTTGGGTATTCGTGTCTTTCTCTCATTAGTATCAATAATGTAATGATTTAATTGATAGAGATATATAAATAAATGAAGTAAAATTCGACCCAAGGGGACCAACAATAAAGATGGGTAGAGGATGAGGCATCGGCAAGGAGCCATAAGTATTTGGAGGCCGGACGGCAAAGAAGGATACATACTCTGTTTTCTACATTGATTTCTTCCTATGGACAGATGTTCGGAATATATAATGTCATGCTCTTATTTTGGTTACTCAATTTAGTTTTCATACTATTAATCGATCAGAGATAGAACCTTTCAAAATAAGTAAATAGTAGATTAAGAAGAAAAGGTCAATTATTGCCTACTGTGGACACATGTGCTTCAGCAAGAAGTAATCCTAAGGACTGCCACCAGTGATGCCCGTTAATAACACATGGAATCTAGCCCCTTGTCCTATTGGAAGTGACACTAGAGGCAGAGGTCAGGAATGATGAGGGGCTTCTTTGCAGTCCTTGTATGCATGCCTTTTCATTCTGTTCAACAATTGAAAAACTGAGGCTCTCCATAAATATATGAATAAAAATAAAAATTAACAGCGGCAATTGCCAATCACGGAAATATGGGTGGAGGCGAGATATACCATTAATATATTAAGGAAAGCCTGAATTTCAATTAGAAAGCCATGGCACATGATTATACCACTGGGTAAGGAGGAGCAGGCCAGGATAATGGGTAGACGAACTTCATATTATGGCACACCAGCAAGATTGAACTGGTTTCTTTTCAACAGATTTCACATATCCGCTGTATTAGGGATTGCCTAAATAACAATGGGAATGTGGAAGCCGGGATGAGTGGTGAGTGTCTCCCCCATTTTAATCTTCTAATTTGCTTTATACTCCTCAGAGTGGATGCACTGGACCAGAAAAGAGGCTTCGTCCTCGAGTGCCAGCCTAGGATGGCATCTTGGTCGTAGGAGCCCGTGTGAGCATCATCTAGTTCCTAGTCTGGGGGTGGGTGTTTTCACTAAAAGTGATGACTATGCTAACAAAATAGGTGAAAGAAAATTGAAGGAGGGCATCTTTATCCCACTGATAAACAAGGAACTGCTGTGAAGCAGAAACCCGATAATAAATATGAGAGAGATATGATGATGTGAGAATGGTTCTAGAGATAGAAAGTCATCTTTTCTGGATCGATGATGATAAATGCCAGCGTATGAGTCATTGGTGATGAATAATATGTGTCTGGAACTTTGAGGTCCAATACAAAAAAAATGTGGTCTTTCTCTTCATTGGTTTTCATTGGTTATGTGAATTGAGCCCATGAAAGCATCAATCAACAAATAGGCAGATCCATGGAGAGAAAGTCTCCGTCTCGTCATCACCTTCTCTGTTTGGTACTTTTCAGAATAGAAGCTCAAGGAGATTTCAGCCTCTATTGTGATCAGTGTTCTCCTTTTCAGGTTGCTATGGGACAGACACCCAGGTGAGCTATGGCCAGGTTTCCTGTCTTGGTTTGGGGAATTGGTTTAAGTGTTTTTATTGTATTCTCAAAAGTCATCGATATATATAAAAGGGTTGACGAAGGCCTGTTGATAAACAAGCCATGAGAGCTTATGCTGAAGAAGTGATCATCTAGATCCTGGAAGTTCATTATGGAAAGTGATCTCATGTATGGTGATAGTGATTGGAGAGAAGTTAGGGATATTCGCGGGTCTTGTTCTTGGGTTTTGGGTATTCGTGTCTTTCGTTAATTAGTATCACTGATGTAATGATTTAATTGATATATATCAATGAATGAAATAAAATTGGACCCAAGGGGACCAATGATCAAGTTGGGCATAGGATGAGGCCTGGGTAGGGAACCATAAGTATCTGGAAGCCTGATGGCCAAGAAGGATTCATACTCTGTTTTCTACATTGGTTTCTTCCTATGGACAGATGTCCGGCATGTATAAAGTCATGCCCTTTGTTTGGGTTACACAATTCTGATTTCATACTATGAATCGATCAGTGATAGAATGGTTCAAAATATGTAAATAGTATATTAAGAAGAACAGTTCAATCATTGCCTACATTGGACACATGTTCCAGCAATAAATAATCCTAAAGATTACCACCACTGATGCCTGTTGATAACAAATGGACCTAGGAGGTCAACTTTTTGCTCAAGCATCATTTAGATGTGAATAATTAAGAGTCAGTTTTATTGTTCTGGGTCGCTGTGAAGTTTGAGGGTATTTTGGTGTGTAGAAAAAGAAAAATCTCTGCATTACGAAAGAGTGATCAATTCTCCATGACTGAGAACATTAAATCTGCAAAGAAAGCATCAATGTCCATAAAGTTTCTTCTCTCTCTCTGTCTTTTCTATCATCGACTGTTCTTTCTACTGATTAAAGTGGACACATTCGAGCTGAGCAAGCTATCAGTATTTCATGGTGATGGCGCCTTATCATTGCCGGAACCCATGTGAGTAATAATCAAATTTCATGTCATGGTTTCCGTTATTTTTTTGTTCCTCTGTGTTGCATTCAGTGTATTATTGGAGAGATCCATATAGGAAAACAGAAAGCCAATGCAGCTTGGTGATAAATGTTACATTTTACGAAACATTAATTGATTACTGCCCCATGAAAAAAACAAAGCAAAGCAAAACAAAAGAAAACAAACGACAACAACCAAAAACTAGCATTGTGATTTACAGGAGAGAATATTCCTGTGAGAATGAACTATGGAGAGAAGAGGGATATCCTGACTGCCCTTAGGTTTTGTGATTAATGGATTTTCAATATTTATGAGAGATTTATTGCCTCAATCAGTACACGATGTAGAAATACGTGAAGAGAAGGAGGGACAGTATATTGGATCGATGATGACTACTGGTGGCGTATGAGTCGTGTATGATGAATATGTGTCTGGAGCTCTGAGGTCCGATGCAAATGGAATCTAGTCTGTTGTGCTATTGGAAGTGACCCTAGGGACTGAGGTCAGGAATGACTGAGGGGCTTCTTTGCAGTCTTTGTGTTCATGCCTTTTCATTCTGTTCATACAACGGAAAAACTGAGGCTCTCTTCATAAATATATGAATAAAAATAAAGATGGATGGCTGAAAACAATTCCAATCATGGAAATATGGGTGGAGATGAGCTATACCATTAATATGTCAAGGAAAGCCTTAGTTTCAATTGGAAAGCCATGGCACATGACTGTTACCACTTAGGGCAAGGAGGAGGGGGGCAGGAGAATCGGTAGACATCCCTCATATTCTGGCACAGCAGCAAGATTGAAGTGGTTTCTTTTCAACAGATTTCACACATCTGCTACATTAGGTATTGCCTAAATAACGATGTGAATTTGGAAGCAGTGATGAGTGGAGAGTGTCTCCACCATTTTTATCTTCTGCTTTGCTTTATACTCCTCAGGCTGGACGCACTGGACCTCAGGAGGATTATTCTTTGAGTGCCAGCATAGGATGGCATCTTGGTCATAGGAGCCAGTAGACCCATGTAGGCATCATCTAGTTCCTAATCCGGGGATGGGTGTTTTCACTAATAGTAATGACTATGCTAACAAAATGGGTTAAAGAAAATTAAAGGAGGGACTCTTTATCCCATTGATAAACAAGGAACTGTTGTGAAGCAACAACCAGATAATAAATATGAGAGAGATATAATGATGTAAGAATGGTTCTAGAGACAGGTGAGTGATATTGAGGCCTCGGTGTGTTTTGCGAACCCTAGAGTGTCAAATTTGGCCTTAGTGAATTCACGCATGAGTCAGTGCAACATATAGCATAAGAGAAAGTCATCTTTTCTGGATCGATGATGAGAAATGCCAGCGTATGAGTCATCGATGACGAATAATATGTGTCTGGAACTCTGAGGTCCAATACAAAAGAAATGTGGTCTTTCTCTCATGTGTTTTCTTTGGTTATGCTAATTGAGCCTGTGAAAGCACCAGTCAACAAATCTGCGGATCTATGGAGAGAAAGTCTCAATCTCGGTGATCACCTTCTCTGTTTGGTACTTTTCAGAATAGAAGCTCAAGGTGATTTCAGCCTCCATTGTGATCAAGGTCCTCCTTTTCAGGTTGCTATGGGACAGAGACCCAGGTGAGCTATGGCCAGGTTTCCTGTCTTGGTTTGGGGAATTGGTTTAAGTGTTTTCATTATATTCTCAAAAGTCATTGATATATATCAAAGGGTTGATGATGCCTGTTGAAAAATAAGCCATGAGAGCTTATGCTGATGAAGTGATCATCTACATCCTGGAAATGCATTAAGGAGAGAGATCTCATGTATAGTGATAGTGATTGGAGAGAACCTAGGGATATTCGCAGGTCTTGTTCTTGGGTTTTGGATATTCGTGTCTTTCTTTCATTAGTATCAATGATATAATGATTTAATTGATAGAGATATATCAATGAACGAACTAAAATTGAACCCAAGGGGACCAACAAACAAGGTGGGTAGAGGATGAGTCATGGGCAAGGAACCATATGTATCTGGAAGCCTGAGGGCCAAGAAGGATACGTACTCTCTTTTCTACATTGATTTCTTCCTGTGGACAGATGTTCAGAATATATAGAGTCATGCTCTTAGTTTGGTTTACTAAATTTATACTTAATACTATTAATCGATCAATGATAGAACCATTCAAAATATGTAAATAGTAGATTAAGAAGAAATGGTCAGTTATTGCCAAATGTGGACACATGTGGGCCAGCAAAAAGTAATCCTAAAGATTTCCACCCCTTAATTACAATTGGACCTAGGAGGCCAACTGTTTGGGCAAGAGTCATGTAGATGTGAATAATTGCGTCAATTTTTTTGTTCTTGGCCACTCTCAAGTTTGAGGGTATTATTTTTTGTAGAAAAAAAATCTCTTCATTATGAAAGAGTGGTCAATTCCTCATGACTGAGAACATTAAATGTGGAAAGAAAGCATCAATGTTCATAAGTTTCCTTTCTCTCTCTTTTGTTTCATTGACTGTGCTTTTATTGATTAAAATGGACACATTTGAACTGAACAAGCTGTCAGTAATCCATGGTGATGCACCTTATGATTGCAGGAACCCGTGTGAGTAATAAGCAAATTTCTTGTCATGGTTTCCGTTTTATTTTTGTCTGCCTGGGTGTGCATTCAAGGTATTATTTGAGATATTCATATAGGAAAACAAAAGGCCAGTGCAGTTCGGTGATAAATGTTACATTTTATGAAACATTAATTGGTTACTGCCCCAATGAAAAAAATAAAATAAAACAGAACAAACCAAGCCAAAACAACACAAAATCAGCATCGTGATTTACAGGAGAGACACACTGCTGTGAGAATGAACTATGGAGAGAGGAGGGGGATCATGCCTGCCCTTGGGTTTTGTGATTGATAGGTTTTTCAGTATTTATGAGAGATTTATTGCCTTAATCAGTACACAATGTAGAAATACATGAAGAGAAGGAGGGACACTATTGGATCGATGATGACTACTGGTGGCGTCTGAGTCATGTATGATGAATACGTGTCTGCAACTCTGAGGTCCGTTGCAGATGGAATCTAGTCCATTGTCCTATTGGAAGTGACCCTAGGGGCTGAGGTCAGGAATGAATGATGGGCTCCTTTGCAGTCTTTGTGTTCATGCCTTTTCATTTTGTTTGTGCAGATGAAAAACTGAGGCCCTCTTCATAAATATATGAATTAAAATAAAGAAAAATGATGGAAGACAATTTCTATTCATGGATATATGGGTGGAAATGAGATATACCATTAATATGTTAAGGAAAGCCTCGATTTCAATTTTAAAGCCATGGGACATGACTGTTACCACTTAGGGTAAGGAGAAGGGGACCAAGGGAAGTGGTAGACAACCTTCATATTCTGGTGCAGAGGCAAGATTGAAGTTGTTCCTTTTCAACAGATCTCACATACCTGCTATGCTAGGGATAGCCTAAGTAACGATGTGAATGTGGAAGCAAGGATGAGTGGAGAGTGTCTTCACCATTTTTATAATCTGCTTTACTTTATACTCCTCAGAGTGGATGCACTGGACCAGAAACGAGGATTCGTCCTCAAGTGCCAGCCTAGGATGGCATCATGGTCGTAGGAGCCAGGAGACCAGTGTGAGCATCATCTAGTTCCTAGTCTGGGGGTGGGCGCTTTCGCTAAAAGTAATGACTATGCTAACAAAATGGGTTAAAGAAAATTAAAGGAGGGCGTCTTTATCCCATTGATGAACAGGAACTCTTGTGAAGCAAAACCAGATAATAAATATGAGAGAGATATGATGATGTGAGAATGGTTCTAGAGACAGGTGAGCGATATCAAGGCCTCACTGAGTTTTGTGAACCCTAGAGGCTCATAACTGGCATTAGTGAATTAACACATGCATCAGTGAGACATATAGAATGAAGAGAAAGTCATCTTTTCTGGATTGATGATGATAAATGCCAGCGTATGAATCACTGATTATGAATAATACGTGTCTGGAACTCTGAGGTCCAATACAAAAGCAATGTGGTCTTTCTCTTCATGCTTTTTCATTGGTTTTGCTAATTGAGCCAAAGAAAGCATCAATCAACAAATCTGCCTATCCATGGAGAGAAAGTCTCAATCTCAGTCGACACCTTCTCTGTTTGTTACTTTTCAGAATAGAAGCACAAGGTGATTTCAGCCTCCATTGTGATCAAGGTTCTCCTTCTCAAGTTGCTATGGGACAGAGACCCAGGTGAGTTATGGCCAGGGTTTCTGCCTTAGTTTGGGGAATTGGTTTAAGTGTTTTCATTGTATTCTCCGAAGTCATCAATATATATTAAAGGGTTGATGATATGGCCCATTTAAAAATAAGCCATGAGAGCTTATGCTGATGAAGTGATCATCTAGATCCTGGAAATGCATTAAGGAAAGAGATCTCATGTATGGTGATAGTGATTGGAGAGAAATTAGGGATATTCGTGGGTATACTGTTCTTGGGTTTTGGTTTTTTGTGTCTTTCTTTCATTAATATCAATGATGTAATGATTTAATTGATAGTGATGTATCAATGAATGAACTAAAATTGGACCCAAGGGGATCAACGATGACGTTGGGTAGAGGATGAGGCATGGCCAAGGAGCTATAAGTATCTGGAATCCTGAGTTCCAAGAAAAGATAAATACTTTGTTTTTTACATTGATTTCTTCCCTTGGACAGATGTTCGGAATATATAAAATCATGCTCCTGCTTTGCATTAATCAATTTATATTTCATACTATTAATCTATCAGTGGTAGAACACTTCAAAATATATAAATAGTAGATTAAGAAGAAAAGGTCCATTATTGCCTACTGTCGACACATGGGGTTCTGCAAGAAGCAATCCTAAATATTTCCATCAGTTATGACTGTTAATAACAAATGGACCTAGGAGGTCAACTGTTTGGCCAAGCATCATTTAGATGTGAATAATTAAGAGTCAATTTTATTGTTCTGGAGCACTCTCAAGTTTGAGGGTATTTTTGATTGTAGAAGAAGAAAAATCTCTGCATGATGAAAGAGTGATCAGTTCGTGAATACTGAGAACTCTAAATTTGGAAAGAAAGCATCAATGTCCATAAAGTTTCCTTTTTCTTTCTCTCCTTTGTTTCATTGACTGTGCTTTCTGCTGATTAAAATGCACACGATCAAGCTGATTAAGCTATCAGTATTCCATGGTGATGCACCTTATGATTGCTGGAACTCATGTGGGTAATAAATTTCATGTCATGGTTTCTGTTATTTTTTTGTCCCTCTGTGTGTGCATTGAGTGTATTCTTGGAGAGATACATACAGGAAAAGTAAGGCCAATGCAGCTCAGTGATAAATGTTACATTTTATGAAACATTAATTGATTACTGCCCTGATGGAAAAAACAAACAAATCAAAACAACAATACAAAACAAATCAACACAAAACCAGCATCGTGATTTATGGGAGAGACTCACTGCTGTGAGAATGAACTCTTTTGCTAAGAGGGATATCATGACTGCCCTTAGGTTTTGTGATTAATAGGTTTTTCAATATTTATGAGAGATTTATTTCTTCAATCAGTAAACAGTGTAGTAATAAGCAAAGAGAAGGAAGGGCCATAGTAGATCGATTCCATGGCGATCCATCATATAACTGCAGGAACTCATGTGATCAATAATCTAATTTCTTGCCTTTCTTTCAGTCTTTTTCCTTCCTCTGAGTGTACACTCAGTTTGTTTTTAGAAAGATCCATATAGGATAACATAAAGCCAATGCAGCTCAGTTTTAAATGTTGCATTTTTCAAGCATTAGTTGATTACTATCTAGGTGAAAAAAAAGTACAAAAGCAGCATCGTAATCCACAGAAGAGATTCATTGTTGTGAGAATGAACTATTTACAGAATAGGGATATCATGACTCTCCTTAGGTTTTGTGTTTAATAGCACTTTCAATTATTTTGTGATGTATTGAATTATTCAATAAACAATGCCCAAATACTTGAGGTCACAGAAGTTCACATTGTATGACTGATTACTCCTGGTGGTTTATGGGTCATGAAAGTTGAATTTGTGTCTGTAACTTTAATGCCTTATTCAAAGCTAATCTAAGGATTTTTCTTTGGGCATCTGCCTTGGGTGGCATCTTTTTTTAGGAGCCAGGAGACCAGTGTAAGCATCATTTAATTCTTAGGCTTTCTTTTGCTCTGATTTCTAAGGGTAATTACTATGCTAATAGTATGTTTGGAATATAATTAAAGATGGCCATTTTTATCCTATTGATAAACAAGTAATTGATATATGAAGGTTTCTATTGATTAATGCATGTATGAAACCTGATAATAAATATGAGAGAGATATAATGATATGAGAATTTTCTAGAGACTTATCTATTTCATGTATTTGTTGCATTTTCAATCTATAGAGTGTTAAAATTGTAATTAAGCCTTATTCCATGATGATGTGCCTCATGATGAATCTCTATGTTTGTTAGAAGTAGAAAGACCAATGTCAGTAATAGTCAAATTTCTTGTCTTGGTTCAGGTGATTGTTTTTCATTAAAAGATATTTAATCATGGGAGGTAGAGTCAAGATGGCAGTGTGGGAAGATGCAGAGTTAGTGTCTCCCCACAACTAGGATGCCTGCCGGCCGCTGGTGGGGACTCTGATGCCCAAGGAGATGGGAGGAACCCCAAAGTGAACCAGTAGGATGTAGGGGGACTGAAGGGGGAGGAGAAGTGGAGGCCAGACAGGATCAGGGTCCCTGAGGCCAGGGAGATCAGGAGAGGCAGGTGGGAGGGACTCTCCAGGAAGAGCGGGAGAGGAGCAGAGGGCAATCGCTTGGCCCGCTCTGGCCAGGGAGGCTGCTGAGCTCCCAAGCCGGTACCCCAGCTCCAACTCCCCATCCAGGCCACGTGGGTCCTGGAGTCATAAGAGGGAGGCTGGGGAGATCAGGAGAGGCAGGCAGGAGGAGCCATCTGGGAGGAGCAGGAGAGGAGCGGAGGGCCATTGCCCTGCCCACTTGGCATGGGGAGCCTGCTGAGTTCCCAGGCCAATCCCCTACACTCCAAAGCCCTCTCCAGGTTGCATGGGTCCTTGGGGACATAAGAAGGAGGCCGAGCAGAAAACAGGAGAGGCAGATGAGAGAGGCCCTCCGGGAGGAGCAGGAGAGGAGCAGAGGGCAATTGCCCCACCCACTGGGGCCCGGGGAGCCTACTGAGCTCCCAGGTGATCCACTGCCCTCCAAAGCCCCCTCTAGGCTGCATAGGTCCTTGGGGGAATGGGAGAGAGGACCGGGAGATCAGGAGAGGCAGGAAGGAAGGATCCTCCCAGACGGGAGGAGCAGGAGAGGAGAGGAGGGCATTTGCCCCACCCACTCGAGCCGAAGAAGCCTGCTGGGCTCCCAGGTGAGGTACCCTGCCTTCTGAGACCAGGGGTGGGGGGGCATGCCTGGGCCCCTTCTGTTCCTTGAGCCTAAGTCCCACCACCCACAGCCCCCAGGACCTTTTCCAGCTCTGTGGGTCCTGAGCATAGGCCCCACCCACTGCCCAAACCTCGCCCTTGCTTAGGTCCCACCCTCCAAAGCGAAGGCCTTCCCCCCTCCCTTTTTTTTTTCTTTTCCCTCCTCCTCCTTTTTACTACTGTGGTACTGATGTACCTTCTGGTTGTTGATTCATCTATATATATCTATATATTTAAAAAAAAAATAAATTTATTTATTTGTTTTTATTTTTGGCTGTGTTGGGTCTTCGTTGCTGCTCACAGGCTTTCTCTAGTTGTGGCGAGCAGGGGCTACTCTTTGTTGTGGTGCACGGACTTCTCATTGTGGTGGCTTCTCTTGTTGTGGAGCATGGGCTCTAGGCGCACGGGCTTCAGTAGTTATGGCACGTGGGCTCAGTAGTTGTGGCTCACAGGCTGTAGAGCGCAGGCTCAGTAGTTGTGGTGCATGTGCTTAGTTGCTCCATGGCATGTGGGATCTTCCCAGACCAGGGCTCGAACCCGTGTCCTCTGCATTGGCAGGCGGGTTGTTAACCACTGAGCCATCAGGGAAACCCCTGATCTATATTTTTATTTTTACATTCTTTCTAACACATCTGTTAGTTTCCTAGTCTAATTTTATTTTTTACTTTGTTATTGTTCTTTTTTTTTTTTTGCTGCCCCAGGGGGCTTGCAGGATCTTGGTTCACAAGCCAGGGGTCAGACTGAAGCTTCTGTGGTGGGAGCTCTGAGTCTGAACCACTGGACTAACAGAGAACCTCAGACCCCAAGGAATATTCATCGGAGTGAGGTCTCACGGAGTTCCTCATCTCAGCACCAAGACCCAGCTCTACCCAATAGCCTACAAACTCCAGTGTTGGAAGCCTCAGACCAAACAACCAGTAAGACAGGAACACAATCCCACTCATAAAAAAAAAAAAAGAGACACGGCAAAAAAATATGTCACAGATGAAGGAGGAAGGTAAAAACCTACAAGACCAAATAAATGAAGAGGAAATAGGCAATGTACCTGAAAAAGAATTCAGAGTAATGATAGTAAAGATGATCCAGAATCTCAGAAGTAGAATGGAGACATGGATTGAGAAAATACAAAAAATGTTTAACAAAGGTCTAGAAGAACTAAAGAAGAAACAAAAATGAACAGCACAGTAACTGAAATGAATAATACACTAGAAGGGGGCTTCCCTGGTGGCGCAGTGGTTGAGAGTCCACCTGCCGATGCAGGGGACATGGGTTTGTGCCCCGATCCCACATGCCGCGGAGTGGCTGGGCCCGTGAGCCATGACCACTGAGGCTGTGCATCCGGAGCCTGTGCTCCGCAATGGGAGAGGCCACAACAGTGAGAGGCCCGCGTACCGCAAAAAAAAAAAAAAGAAAAAAGAAAAATACACTAGAAGGAATCAATAACAGAATAACTGAGGCAGAAGAACGAATAAGTGAGCTGGAAGACAAAATGGTGGAAATAACTGCCGAGGAGCAGAATAAAGAAAAAAGAACGAAAAGAAATGAAGACAATCTCAGAGACCTCTGGGACAACACTAAATGTACCAACATTCGAATTATAGGGGTCCCAGAAGAAGAAGAGAAAAAGAAAGGGCCTGAGAAAATATTTGAAGAGATTATAGTCAAAAACTTCCCTAACATGGGAAAGAAAATAGTCACCCAAGTCCAGGAAGCACAGAGAGTGCCATACAGGATAAACCCTAGGGAAAACACACCGAGACACATGTTAATCAAACTAACAAAAATTAAATTCAAAGAAAAAATATTAAAAGCAGCAAGGGAAAAACAAAAAATAACGTACAAAGGAATCCCCATAAGGTTAACAGATGATCTTTCAGCAGAAACTCTGCAAGCCAGAAGGGAGTGGCAGGACATATTTAAAATGATGAAAGGGGAAACCTACAACCAAGATTACTCTACCCAGCAAGGATCTCATTCAGATTCGATGGAGAAATCAAAAGCTTCGCAGACAAGCAAAAGCTACGCGAATTCAGCATGAGCAAACCATCTTTACAGCAAATGTAAAGGAACTTCTCTAAGCGGGAAACACAAAGGAAGAAGAAGACCCACAAAAACAAACTCAAATCAATTAAGAAAATGTTAATAAGAATATACATATCAATAAGCACCTTGAATGTAAATGGATTAAAAACTCCAACCAAAAGACACAGGCTGGCTGAATGGATACAAAAACAAGACCCTTATATGCTGTCTACAAGAGACCCACTTTAGACCTAGTGACACATACAGACTGAAAGTGAAGGGATGGAAAAAAGATATTTCATGCAAATGGAAATCAAAAGAAAGCTGGAGTAGCAATTCTCATATCAGACAAAATAGACTTTAAAACAAAGACTACTACAAGAGATATGGAGGGACACTACATAATGATCAAAGGATCAATCCAAGAAGATATAACAATTATAAATATTTATGCACCCAACATAGGAGCACCTCAATACATAAGGCAAATGCTAACAACCTTGAAAGAGAAATTGACAGTAACACAATAATAGTAGAGGACTTTAGCACCCCACTTACACCAATGTACAGATCATCCAAACAGAAAATAAATAAGGAAACACAAGCTTTAAAATGACACAATAGACCAGATAGATCTAATTGATATTTATAGAACATTCCACCCAAAAGCGACAGAATACACTTTCTTCTCAAGTGCACATGGAACATTCTCCAGGATAGATCACATCTTGGGTCACAAATGAAGCCTTGGAAAATTTAAGAAAATTGAAATCATATCAAGCATCTTTTCTTACCACAAAGCTATAAGACTGGAAATCAATTACAGGAAAAAAACTGTAAAAAACACAAATACATGGAGGCTAAACAGTGTGCTACTTAATAACCAAAAGATCATTTAAGAAATCAAAGAATAAATAAAAGAATACATAGAAACAAATGACAATAAAAACACAACGACCCAAAACCTATGGGACACAGCAAAAGCAGTTCTAAGAGGGCTCAAATCAAAAAAATTAGAAATGAAAAAGGAGAAATCACAACAGACAGCGCAGAAATACAAAGGATTATAAGAGACTACTACAAACAACTATATGCCAATAAAATGGACAACCATGAAGAAATGAACAAATTCTTGGAAAGGTACAATTTTCCAAGACTGAACAAGGATGAATTAGAAAATATAAACAGACCTATCACAGGTAATGAAAATGAAAGCATAATTTAAAAACTTCCAGGGCTTCCCTGGTGGCGCAGTGGTTGCGCGTCCGCCTGCCGATGCAGGGGAGCCGGGTTCGCGCCCCGGTCTGGGAGGATCCCACATGCCACGGGGCGGCTGGGCCTGTGAGCCGTGGCCGCTGAGCCTGCGCATCCGGGGCCTGTGCTCCGCAACGGGAGAGGCCACGGCAGAGGAAAGCCCGCATACCACAAAAAATAAATAAATAAATAAATAAAATGGGTTTCTTATAGATAGCATATAATTGGGTCTTGTTTTTTGATCCAGTCTAACAATCTCTGTCTTTTAATTGGTGCATTTAGATCAATGACATTTAATGTGAATGTTGATATAGTTGGATTAATTTACCTACCATATTTGTTACTGTTTTCTACTTGTTGCCCCTGTTCTTTTTTCCTCCTTTTGTCTTCCACTCCTTTTCTTCTTTGTGTGGTTTCTGGTGTTAAAGTTTAAGAGAAAAATTTCAACTCTTTATAGCTATCTTAGTAAATTATTGAAAGGAATTTGCTTTCTTATGATTTGTTTTATCCTCCAAGATTTCAAATTCAGAAAATCATTATGTTGGTGGCTTACAATGGTGAGTGAGGTAAAAAGCAGTGAAATCCTTAAATATGAATTCCATTTTCCCAGCATTTGCCTCAGTGCCTAGCATGATAAAATGACAGTTTTAATGATAATGACAATAAATCATCATATGAAATAATCATTAGGCATTCTCTAAAATTAAGAAAGTATAAATATTTAAATGACAAACATAAGGAGGCCTCTTATTTTTCATTTTGTGTACTTACTACTTATTTTTAACTTGTTAACATTTTGTGGTGTTAAATGGGGCTTACTATCTATAACCTGGTGCTTTGGAGTCCCCCATTTTAATTTACTTTCAATGATTGATAATACTTGTTTATAATTTTGCCTCATTTCAGCAATACTAATGTTAAGAATATAGCTCTATTTACACTAAATTTTAAACACTTGCCAAAAGAAATGCCATGAAAGAAAAGTAACAACTGGATCATAAATTTAAATTCCTTAATCTCAGTCCTTTACTGGTTCTTGAAATTATATTTGCTCTAACATGTCAATATTGTAGCATATACCAAGAATATAATATATAAGTAAAGATTCACAGCCTAAAATATTAAAAAGTGTTTGTAGATATTTTTGTTATGAATGTAGTACGGTCTTTCAGCACTAAATTTAAACTAAAGCATATTTTAATTATCTAGGTAAGATTAATATGTTAATTTACTTTACAAGTGTGTATTTAAATTCATCATTTTCATAGCCTTTCATTTTCCATATGCCTTTCTAATTCCTGCAGAATTCCTCTGGAGGGCACTATTATCATAACTAATACAATTAGCTCCAGCTGGCTGTGACAGGGAACAGCACAGCGTCTCGGCTGGTGCTTTGCTTACCTATTTCAAATCTTACTGTTCAGCATGACTTTGACTTTTCCACCTTCTTAAGGGTAAAAATAAACTCTTCTATCTCTTTAGAGGATTGTAGAAGTTATCCCCAGTCACATTATACCCTATTTAAAAACAAACACGATTTCTGCCCTCCTTATTACTTCTTGATAAAACACCCTGGAAAGCTAATGAGGTGCTAGTGTGAAATGTGAGTTCTGTGAGGGAATTTTTTTTCTAATTGCTTTAATAAAAGATATATAGGAGTTTGAATAGCAGTATAGAAATCAGCTAAATAAAAAGTCTCATCCAAATTTAATTTTCTTTCACATAATCTTTTGCTCACTAAATGAGAATTCAAGGTAAAACCAAATTAAAAAAGAAAAAAATCCTTCAGAGGTCAAAGTTGTTTTCGTATGTCTGTAGAGACTGCATGTTATTTTAGGAAAGCGAGTCTGCCCAGAAAGCTGTGTTTAATGACTATAACCTTGATAATCAGTTCATTAAATAATTATGTGATCCCACTCAGAATTCTAATTGAAAAGGAATGCATTTCATTTAAAGTCAATTGAGATAAGTACCTATATAAATAACACCTGGGTCACTGAACTATTCGTAGTCTTTTTTTAATATATATTTGAATACTTTGTGTTTTTTAATCTTTTTCATTTACTGCTTAAATAGAAAATCAAATGTGTTTGAAGATTTCATAAGTTTTGAAATTACAATCAGAAATTAAATATTACCTTCTAGATAAAAGTTTTCAGAAATACTGTCTTTCATTTTCATGATGTATAATAGAAATGCAGAAGCTATACTTTCTATTAAGGAAGTAATGCAGGGCTTCCCTGGTGGCGCAGTGGTTGAGAATCCGCCTGCCGATGCAGGGGACATGGGTTCATGCCCCAGTCCGGGAGGATCCCACATGCCACGGAGCAGCTGGGCCCGTGAGCCACGGCCACTGAGCCTGTGCGTCTGGAACCTGTGCTCCGCAACAGGAGAGGCCACAGCAGTGAGAGGCCCGCGTATCATTAAAAAAAAAAAAAAAAAAAGAAAGAAAGTAATGCGTATAGAAAGTAATTTTATTCTTTTCTTTGGGGGGGTGCTTATTTATTTACTTTTTAAAGATTCTATTTTGTGCTTATAAGGTGCTTAGTCGGCAGTTTATTGATTGCCTGGATTAATAGAATGGTAAAAAAACAACAAAATGAAACAAAATACAAAACAAACAAAAAAAATAAGAAAATTGAAATCCAGATATAATCTCCTGGATAGTACATGAGGTTAATTTTAAATGCATAATATTCCTTTTTTATATCAAAGTTTTAGAATATGATGATACAGCTCCACCCCACTGCCCTCCCTACTTCTGGAATAGTATTCCTCTTCCTTTTGGAAATGTCTCCAGTCTCCACTTGTATCATGTGTTCCTGGTGGAAGTTTTGCATCTGTTATGCCCTGTCTGGGCGTAGGGGTGGGCATGGGCCCCAAGCTGAGCCAGTCCATTCTAGGGTCTTTTCATATCGGACTAAGGGAAGAGAGGTAGTCTTTTGGGGTGATGACTGAAGCTGTGAGCTATGAAGTGAGGAACAGTAAACGGCTGTGCTCTGACCCTCTAAATAAAGCCAGTCTGAATGAAAGAAGTTGCAACTCAAGAGAGAAGCTGTCTTGAGAGACTGGAGAGAATCGTGGTAATGTTAGCCCCCCTCCCCATCCTCCGCCCCTGCCCCAGTTTTCTCTAAGTCCAACTTGAGCCTAGGGATATTTGCCGAAAGGTCTCCCCTTTTGCCATGCAAGGTTAAGTTATGTTTCTATCATTTGGAGCAGAAGCTGGTCTGGCAAGTTTAATGACTTAAGATCCACAGGATGATAAAAGGGACTTTATTTTATTGTGAGGAAGCTCTCACAAGGGTTAACCAATTTCCACTTTCCACTATCATTAATGCTCTGTTTCAAAAGAATACCCACCTATTTTTAGGATAGTCTATATTAGGACACCACCATCTCAACTTCTGGGGGAGGAGGGTCACTAAGAGTCATCTTCTCCCATCCAGGTCTGAATATCAAAATTCCAGCTTTCACAGTGTGCTGAAAAGGCATTAGAGTGTAGAAAAAAGACTCTGTTTCCTGGTAACTCAGAATCTCATCAACTATTGTTGCTTTAGCTGCATCTGACATTTTACCGTGGGACAAATGGGCCCCTGCAGTGGCCAGATTGTTTTCATGTTTTCTCTGTTTTCCTTTGGAAAAGGTTGAGCTCTCTACTTTGTTTTGTGATGTCTAGGGGTACTGTGTTTATGTAGTTTTTGGCAAGTTTGCTTGACCCTGGATTCCTCCAGATATCATTCTCTGAGGCAACAGAATATGCACTGAAGACTCTTTTAAAAATACAAAAAGCTTTTTTTCGGGGGTGGGTGTCCTTGGTTGATTAAGGTTTAATTATTTGTCATAATGAATATACTGTTATCGGAACATTTTGGAGCAGAAGCAAAGCATTTAAAAAATTCAACAATAACAACCGTATGTAAGGAAACTAAGGTGTCTTTTGATGATCCCTTTAAGATTCATATCACCATTATCATCTTTGCATCAAATGTTTATTTAGTAGGATCTAATAGAGAACATCTTGCCAAGACCTGGGGACACCAAAATGAATATAATATGTTTTCCAACTTCTCAGGGATTGCAATCTTGTACAGAAGTCAGGGCACATATTGTTATGACCAGAGTATATCCAGGCTATACAGAAAAAAAAAAGTTCATAAAAAGCAAATCCCAAACCAACAATATTTCTCCAACTCATCTACTATGCATAGTTTGGCCTGCCATTCCCACCTCAAAATTTCCCAGCTAGTTCAGGAAGCTCTGAGGGAGTATCTCACCTGTGCTAACCAACAGAGGTTTCTTGTCTACGAGGTAGAGTCCAGGAGTTCTTCATCATGCCTTTACTGGGCGGGTATCTTGGCCACCCTGAGAGGCTACCATGTTGTCAATCCTGCTTTTGGCTCTTCAGGGATGTCTCTTGCTAGCACAGATCTGTAATGTTGTCTTCTCGTCTTCTTTCCATGTGTAAGTCAATCTAGCCCCCTACTCAGGCTTTTATGGTCTTCTCCCTTCTCACATCTCATGCATCTCTGCTTCCTGGATGACTGCTCTGTTCAAGAGAGGAAAATGCTTTCCGTGTCCACTTGTTGCTATGGCCTATCGCCTGGGCTAAAAAGAAGCAGCACTTTGTGTGCTCTGTGCCTGACAGAGATCTTAGTAAAGCAGCACTTTTATTTATTCACTTTATAAACTCTAAGTCCCTGGGATTTTCAGCTAAGTTCTGCTAGAGTTATTGGGTAAGGTGTTGATTGATGGGCTAAGAGAAAATGCGAACAAAATACTTCAGGCGGCACTTAAAACTACCCCTCTTTTCCTACATGACCCACTGGGCTTGGAATAATTGTTGCTGACAATAAACTGCTTTCACAAAATGCTTCTTTGCTTTTAGGCATGTAGATCTTTGTGCTTTCTCAACCTTAACGTCCCTCTACATATGTAAATATTTGATAAAATATATTGAGTACTTACTATGTGTCAGTTACTCTTCTAGGCCTTGGCGATATACTGGTTGATGAAACAGTACTAGTTTCTGTCATCGTGCATCTTACAGCCCCAAACTGTCTGAATATTTAGTGGGTAAACAGCTTATGTTGGCTTCTAACCCCTGCTGCAGAACAAATGAACAACAGAAGGTTGTGTCTGTTAAATGCTAAGAAGCACCATAGATTTCAGAGGGGCAATTGATTACTGGAAAGGCTGGACTAAGCTCTGTGAAAGAGATGGGAGTTGAGTTGACACCTTGAGGGAAAGGGAGGACTAGATGGATGGAAATGAACAGGAATAGCATTCCAGGAGAATTGCATATGGCAGGTCCCAGAAGAGGGAGGCAGTCCAGGTTTGTATCCATGCATGCCAGGAGGAATGCTCAGGAGAGTGTAAAGTCACACTGACCTTGATTCAAATCCCAGTTTGATCACTTAGTATGGATGTGAGTGACCTTGGGTTAGTTCATTAAATTCTCTGAGCCTCAGTTTTCTAATCTGTAAAATGAGGATATCAAGACCTACTTCATGGATTTTTGTATTGATTATAAGAGTACAAAATATGTAAATGTAGATAAAGCACTAAAAATCATGTCTGGAAAATAGTAAGTGCTCAAAACTGATAGGTCTTGCCAGTTTGGTTGAGCAGATGATGCATGTAGGGTGAAGGAAGTACTCACTTTTAGATATATTTTTTGGAGTTTACCCCTTGCTGTTGAGGGGGTGCAAATGAATGAGGAGCACTCTCTTGCTTTGTTACCCACAAGGTGAGAGAAAAAAATCAGGTGGAAAAATAAATGAGGGAAATGGACTGTTTTCTTGTACTTCTTTCTACTTCTTATCATAGGTGTTGAGTACCTGAATTAGCCTGATTCTGTCTGCGTATGGCACACGTGCTGGACCAGCTAGGGGCTGGGAAAGGACACCCCTTTTTTCTTATTTCTCTTTACTTGTCTGGCAAAGTTGAGGGTAGAATTGTATATGAGATGATCTGACCACATACATCATTGTTATGTCAGAGCATCAAGTTAGGTTATTTTAATTTAAAAAGCTATTAACAAACAGGGCGTATATGTTTCTCCTTCAGATCATAAAACACTAGCTTCTAAGCGCTTAGCTCTTTGTTCCAATCTTGTCTTACCTTTGATTTATGGCAAAATCAACTTCATTGACCGATTTAACTCGCTCAGTCCTACTGTTGGCTTCTAATCTGTTTCCTTTATAATCACTTTAAACTCAAAATCAATTGTAGTGCCATAGAAACTGCAGCTTCGAAGTGAAGATGCCATTTCACATTGAAAGGACAAAGTAGATCAACGCTTGCACTTCTCTTCAATTTCGATTCCGCATACACAGGGCTTTAAACAAGTCCTTGTGGAAATCTCACCTGAGTTGCTGTTGCAGCCACAATAAGGTAAAGTTAGAAGAATCAGAAATATGTCTGGCTCTATTTAGTTCTCAGTGTCTTTTGCTGAAAGAATGCAAACTCATACCAGAAAATCTAAAAGAGAAAAGCAGAGAATTATCAGTGGGAGTGGGATGTTTCATAGCTGCAATAAAAAGCAACTAAAACCGGAAGAAAGTGAGAGCATTTGGTAAACACAAAAGAAGAAAAGCACGAAATAGGAGAAAGAATTACTCAGGATAGATTAACAGTTTGCAGATAAGACAAATGATAAAGAATTGTTTCAGGAAGAATGGTACACAATAATTGGGTGGTGATTCAAACAGTTGTCTGGACTGAATGAGATGGAAGCGGTGGGGACTAAAGCATTGATGATAGGGGGAAGAATCAAAGGGGATTATAATTCCAATCCAGTGGGTTTCTTTTACTCTGAATTACCAGTAGACTAGAACAGCTCATGTCATGATTTAATTAAGCAAACATCCCTGAATTTGTAACCCCTGTCCTTTTTGTTCCTAATATGGTTCCTTAGCCTTTCTTCTGAGATTGAACACCTGAGCACCATTGTATTCAAGTTAATTGATTAAGCGTCTCATTGCAGCTGCCAGTGAGACTCTTAGGGGCAAGGAGCCTGTTGTGTCCATCACTGAGTTTCCTGTGCCCGGCCCAAGGCTGGGCACACATTAGGGGTTCCGTGAAAGTTGTGAATGAATAAACAAGTGACCCTTTAGCATGGCAAACAGGCTTTCAGCCCATTCTTTGAGTATTCTTTAGACAGATTGCTTATTATTCCACTTCCTCTGAAGCAATGAATTACCTCTGACATCCAGGAAACCTTCAGAAAAAGAAATGGGACTTTGATTCCCAAAAGGGTTTCCCTGCAAACACAAAGTACTTCATGTGTAATGATGAAAGAACCCAAATCAGTCTGGCACCGTCGTGACAGTAACTGACAGGCTGACAAGCTGTGCTTGCCTGATACATCTCAGAGGGCTGGGTGTGTTTTTCATACCCTGCCAGTTTTGAGTGTCTATCTGACAGATGTCTGTCAGGCTGCAGCAAGAAGAAGGAGCCTAGGGGAGGCCCAATGCTGCTGCTTGCACGTGCGGCTAGATGTGAAAAGTGGCCTCACTTTCACTACTATGTGATCTCTTCTCTGGATCTGGAACCTAAGGATCATTTAAGAAATCAAAGAATAAATAAAAGAATACATAGAAACAAATGACAATAAAAACACAACGACCCAAAACCTATGGGACACAGCAAAAGCAGTTCTAAGAGGGAAGTTTAGAGCAATACACTCTCACCTCAAGAAACAAGAAAAATTTCAAATAAACAATTTAACTCTACATTTAAAACAACTAGAGAAAGAAGAACAAAGAAAATCCAAAGTCAGTAGAAGGAAAGAAATCATAAAAATCAGAGCAGGAATAAATGAAATAGAAACGAAGAAAACAATAGCAAAGATCAATAAAACTAAAAGCTGCCTCTTTGAGAAGATAAACAAAATTGATAAACTCTTAGCCAGACTCATCAAGAAAAAAAGGGAGAGGACTCAAATCAAAAAAATTAGAAATGAAAAAGGAGAAATCACAACAGACAGCGCAGAAATACAAAGGATTATAAGAGACTACTACAAACAACTATATGCCAGTAAAATGGACAACCATGAAGAAATGGAAATTCTTGGAAAGGTACAATTTTCCAAGATTGAGCCAGAAAGAATTAGAAAATATAAACAGACCTATCACAAGTAGTGAAATTGAAACCGTAATAAAAAATCTTCCAACAAACAAAAGTCCAGGACCAGATGGCTTCACAGGCGAATTCTATCAAACATTTAGAGAAGAGCTAACACCCATCCTTTTCAAACTCTTCCAAAAAATTGCAGAGGCAGAAACACTCCCAGATTCAATCTACAAAGCCACCGTCACCCTGATACCAAAACCAGAAAAAGATATCACAAAAAAAGAAAATTATAGACCAATATCACTGATGAACATAGATGCAAAAGTCCTCAACAAAATACTATCAAACAGAATCCAACAACATATTAAAAGGCTCATACACCATGATCAAGTGGGATTTATCCCAGGGATGCAAGGATTCTTCAATATATGCAAATCAATCAATGTGATACACCACATTAACAAAATAAGGAATAACACCCATATGATCATCTCAATAGATGGAGAAAAAGCTTTTAACAAAAGTCAACACCCATTTATGATAAAGACTCTCCAGAAAATGGGCATAGAGGGAACCTGCCTCAACATAATAAAGGCCATATATGACAAAACCACAGCAAGCATCATACTCAATGGTGAAAAACTGAAAGCATTTCCACTAAGATCAGGAACAAGACAAGGATGTCCACTCTCACCTCTCTTATTCAACATAGTTTTGGAAGTCCTAACCACAGCAGTCAGAGAAGAAAAAGAAATAAAAGTAATACAAATTGGAAAAGAAGAAGGAAAACTGTAATTGTTTGCTGATGACATGATACTATACACAGAAAGTCCTATGCCACCAGAAAACTACTAGAAGTAATCAGTGAATTTGGTAAGGTTGCAGGATACAAAATTAATGCACAGAAAACTCTAGCATTCCTATACACCACCAACAAAAAATCAGAAAGAGAAATTAAGAAAACACTTAGAACAAGAATAATATACCTAGGAATAAATCTGCCTAAGGAGGCGATCAGTTGATCATCTGATCAATTGGTTGGAAGAATCAATGTTATGAAAATGACTATACTACCCAAAGCAGTCTACAGATTCAATGCAATCCCTATCAAACTACCAATGGCATTCTTCACAGAATTAGAAGAAAAAATTTTACAATTTGTATGGAAACACAAAAGACCCTGAATAACCAAAGCAATCTTGAGAAAGAAAAACGGAGTTTGAGGAATGAGGCTCCCTGACTTCAAACTATACCACAAAGCTACAGTAATCAGGACAGTATGTACTGGCACAAAAACAGAAATATAGATCAATGGTATAGGATAGAATGCCCAGAGATAAACCCACACACATATGGGCACCTAATTTATGACAAAGGAGGCAAGAACATACAATGGAGAAAAGACAGCCTCTTCAAGAAGTGGTGCTGGAAAACTGGACAGCTGCATGTAAAAGAATGAAATTAGAACACTGCCTAACACCATACACACAAATTAACTCCAAATGGATTAAAGACTTAAATGTAAGACCAGACACTATAAAACTCTTAGAGGAAAACATAGGAAAAACACTCTTTGACATAAACCACAGCAAGATCTTTTTCACCCACCTCCTAGAGTAACAGAAATAAAAACAAAAATAAACAATAATGAAACTTAAAAGCTTTTGCACAGCAAAGGAAACCATAAACAAGACAAAAAGACAACCCTCAGAATGGGAGAAAATATTTGCAAATGAAACAACAGACAAAGGATTAATTCTCCAAAATGTACAACAGGTCATGGAGCTCAATATCAAAAAAAACAAAACAAAACAATCCAGTTAAAAAATGGGCCAAAGACTTAAATAGATATTTCACCAAGGAAGACATACAGATGGCCAACAGGCACATTAAAAGATCCTCAACATCACTAATTATTAGAGAAATGCAAATCAAAACTACAATGAGGTATCACCTCATGCCGGTCAGAATGGCCATTATCAAAAAATCTAGAAACAGTAAATGCTGGTAAGGGTGTGGTGAAAAGGGAACCCTCCTGCACTGTTGGTGGGAATGTAAATTGATACAACCACTATGGAAAACAGTATGGAGGTTCCTTAAAAAACTAAAAACAGAACTACCATACAACCCAGCAATCCCACTACTGGGCATATACCCTGAGAAAAACATAATTCAAAATGAGACATACACCACAATGTTCATTGCAGCATTATTTACAATAGCCAGGATATGGAAGCAACGTAAGTGTCCATCGACAGATGAATGGATAAAGAAGATGTGGCACATGTAAACAATGGAATATTGCTCAGCCATAAAAGGAAACGAAATTGAGTTATTTGTAGTGAGGTGGATGGACCTAGAGTCTGTCATACAGAGTGAAGTAAGTCAGAAAGAAAAACAAAAACTGTATGCTAATGCATATATATGGAACCTAAAAAAAAAAGGTACTGATGAACCTAGATGCAGAGCAGGAATAAAGAGGTAGACATAGAAAATGGACTTGTGGACATGGGGTGGGAGGGTGAAGCTGGGGCGAAGTGAGAGTAGCATTGACATATATACACTACTGAATGTAAAATAGTTGGCTGGTGGGAAACAACAGCATAGCACAGGGAGATCAGGTCGGTGCTTTGCGATGCCTAGAGGGGTGGGGTAGGGAGGATGGGAGGGAGACTCAAGAGGGGGGAGATATGGGGACGTGTATGCATATGGCTGATTTGCTTTGTTGTGCAACATCAACTAACACAGTATTGTGAAGCAATTATACTCCAATAAAGATCTATTAAGAAATATTTAATCATATTTTTTCTCATGGTTTTGTTGATTTCTGTGTTTGCGTGTGTGTGTGTGTGTGTGTGTGTGTGTGTCTGTGTGTATTAAGGGTAAAGTTCAAAATTTCCATACAGAATAGTAAATGGCCAAACTCAATAAGAAATAGAGAATTTGATGAAACATTAGATGATTAATAAATAAATGAAAACAGCATCTAATTCAAAAAAGAGTTTCGTTGATATGAAATTGAACTATTTACACAGTAGGGATATCATGCTCTTTTTGGGTTTTGCAGGTAATAGAGTTTAAAAATGTTTGTGAATGGATTACTTGATCAGTCAATAAAGAAGTAGAAATGAACAAAGAACAGAGACATATTCATGGACTAAGTATGATGATCGTTCTAGGAATAGTCCTGAGTGATGAAAACATGTCTGAAACTCTGAGGTCCAACACAGAGCATAAGTAGTCTATTTCCTTTGTTAAAATTGTTTGTATAGGGAGATGTCAGGAATACCAAAAGATCATATTCTTGTTGATTTCATAGAGTTATAGTTGTTATTTGTAATTGATCTGTGATGGAATCATTAAGCAAATATAAATGTATAAGGAAAAATAGGGCCAAGTATTTTTCTCATATGAACACCTTTGTTGAAGCAAAAGATATTGTGAATAAAAACTGAAAATTCTGAATCCCATTAAATAAATGGGTGAGGGTCACCTCCTTCACCAGGTTTCTATAGACATGCCTATGTAAGAGTCATTAAATTATTCTTTTTCAGACTAAAGATTGAGGTTTTTCTTTTAACAAGGTAAAAAATAAATAGAAAAACAATAACTAATAAATAATTAAATACTGAGTATATGAAATTCCAAAAACAAGGATCTGTGGCTTCTGGTCTCAGTATTTTCATCATCTTCTGTGTTTTGTACTCAGAATGAATGCACTAGAGATGGTTTAGAATCATCCATGGTCACCAGATCTGTGGTTGCCTCTGTATAATAGGAGGATGGAGATTAATGTGAGTAATAGTTGAAGTTCTTTTTTCAGTTTGTTTTTTTATTAAAGAAATTCACTGTATCATTAAGAAATGTGGAGTAAAGAAGGTAGCTACATTTCAGTGTTGAGTATGTTATTACAAACCATTATATTGATTAATGCATATATGGAAAACTGAGCATTAATATGAGACATATATTAAACTAAGAATAATTCCATATACATCAATGCTCTTGGTTTTTTTTATTGTAGTGCTAAAATTATCAGTGAATTTGTGATTTATACAGTAAAGAAATAAAAATGTATGTAGAAAAGAGGGTCAATATTGGATCAATGATGACTACCCGTGGCGTAAGAGTCGTGTACGATGAATACGTGTCTGGAACTCTGAGGTCCAATGCAAACGGAATCTATTCCATTGTCTTGTTTGAAGTGATCCTATAGGCAAAGGTTAGGAATATACAAAGATATTTGTTTTGGTTATTATGGCAGTGCATTTAAAAAATTTTTATGATTGGATCAATGAAATAGTCAATATACAAATTTGTAAATTAAATAATGATGAATATGAAGGCTTTTCAATAATAAAAATATGTGGTTAGTCAAAAATTACTATTATATACAAATACATTAATATATATTGAAAAGACGTTTTCAGGTAAAAAGTTATATAAAGATGTTATCTCTTTGGTTAAGAGTGATACAGAAAATGATAGGTATTAGTTACTGACTGACTCAGTAACCACTTTGACATTTGATTCATTAAGGAAAAAACAAATAAATAATTACCATAATTTAGTAAATGACTAAATTACTGTGCATATGAATAGCGGAATATTGGATAAATGGAGAATAAATAAATAAATAAATAAATAAATAAATAAATAAATGGATAAATCTGAATATTTTTATCACCTTGTCTGCTTGTTACTCTTCAGGACAGATGTTCCCACTACTTCAGCTTCTGCTGTGCTCAGTTGTCCTGCTGCTTCTGTGTCAGAAAGTAACTAAGGTAAATAACAGGCAAGGTTGGTGTTCTTGGATTAGGTGATGTGTTTGAGGGTACT
The DNA here is from genome assembly GCF_002837175.3 of Physeter macrocephalus. Taxonomy (NCBI): domain Eukaryota; kingdom Metazoa; phylum Chordata; class Mammalia; order Artiodactyla; family Physeteridae; genus Physeter; species Physeter macrocephalus. The sequence continues at coordinate 178,673,301 of NC_041224.1, forward strand.
CATGGTGTTATTAAAAAGTATTAAATTAATCAAAAATTACTCAGTTCAATGATAAATCTGAGAAGAAATATTATTTTGAATAATTGATAGTGGGCAGGACTGAGCTTGAATAATGCAAGAGATGGACCCTTAATGGGAAATGATTCTTAAACTGAGAATTAGGGATATTGAAGGGTCTTATTCTTGAGATTATTACCAATTAATTAATGATTTAATCAATGCAAATATACAAATGAACGAAGAGAAGAGACTCAGTCGTGGACCAATGATGATGATCGTTTCGGGAAGAGTCCTGAACGATGAAAACATGTCTGAAACTCTGAGGTCCAACCCGGAACATAAGTAGTCTCTCCCTCTTTGAAATTGCTTTTGTAGAAAGAGGTCAGGAATATTTAAAGATCATATTCTTGTATTGATTTCATGGATTTAGATTTGTTAGTATTAATGGATCTGTGATGGAACCATTAAGCAAATAAAAATTAACATATAAGGAAAAAATAGGGTGAAGCATTGTCCAAATTGAACATATTTCGTGAGGCAAAAGATACAGTTAATAAACATTGAAAACACTGATGGCCATTAAATAAATGGGTGAGGGTCACTTATTTGACCAAGATTAGATAGAAATGCATAAGTAGGCATCAGTTTAATTGTTCTGCTTTAGCCAAATAGTTGTGTTTTTTCTTTTAACAAGACAAAAAATAGAGAGAATAAGAAAAAGTAATAAATATCTAAATACTGACTAAATGAAATGTAGAAAACAAGGATCACTGGTGATTAGGTCTCAATATTTTTATTATCTTTCATGTGCCGTACTCCCCAGAATGAATGCATCATTTAGCATCTTCCATGGACATGAGCTCTGTGGTTGCTTCTGTATAATAGGAGGATGAAGATTAATGTGAGTAATAGTTGAAGTTCTTTTTTCAGTTTGCTTTTTTATTAAAGTAATTCACTGTATTGTTTGGAATGTGGAATATAAATAAAGAAGGCAGCTGTATCTCCGTGTTGAGTATGGATATACAAACCATCATATTGATTAATGCATATATGGAAAACTGAGACTGTTAGTATGAGATGTATTACACTGAGAATAATTCTATGTACATCAGGGGTCTTCTTGGGTTTTTTGAATTGTACTGGTAAAATTATTAGTGAGTTTTTAATTTAATCAATAAAGAAATAGAAATGTATGTAGAAAGAAGAACAGTACTGAATCGCTGATGATTTCTGGTCATCATCAATATTAGTTGTATACGACGAATACATGTCTGGAACTCTGAGGTCCAATATTAAATTAAGCTTGTCCATTCTCAACTTGAGAAGGTGTCTTATAGACAAATGTTAGGAATAAATGAGGGGCTTGTTTTTTGTCTTTGAGTTCATGCATTTCATTCTATTATTATAATTAGATAATATGAGAATCTATAAATAAATATATAATTAAAACTAACGATGAATGGAGTAAAACACTTTCCAATTACCAAAATATGTGGTGAATCAAGAAATATTATTAATATATCATGGAAACCCTGAATGAATAATGAATAGTGCATGACCATTACCACTTAGGGTAAGAATGTGGTAGACATGATAATTTGTAGACAACCTTCATATTCTGGCTCAGTGGCAAGATTGAAGTGGTTCGTTTTCAACAGACTTAATACATACAGTAAATTAATGAATGCCTAAATATCTGTGTGAATGTTGAAGTAAGGGAAAGTGGAGAGTGTCTCCACCATTTTTATCATCTGCTTTGCTTTATACAATCCTCAGAGTGGACACACTAGACCTGAAAGAAAGATTCTTCCTTTAGCACCAGCCTAGGATGGCATCTTTGTTTTAGGAGCCAAGAGACCAGTGTGAGCAGAATCAAATTTGTAGTCTTAGGTTGGGTGGTTTGTCTAACATATTTACTGTATTAATAAAATATTTGAAGTATAATTAAAGAAGGCCATTTTTATCCTATTGATAATAAAGAGATTAATATGAAGCATTATATTGATTAATGCAGATTTGAAAAGCTGATCATAAATGTGAAAGAGATATAATTATGTGAGTATCTTTCTAGAGACATGTTAGTGGTATCAAGGCCTTGTTGGGTTTTGTGACTCATAGAGTTATAGATTATAATTAGTGAATCAATGAACTAATCAATTAACAATATAGAATGAAGAGACATTCATCCTTTCTGGATCAGTGATGATAAATGCCGGCATATGAGTCATCGATGATGAATAATACGTGTCTCGAACTCTGGGGTCCAATACAAAAGAAATGTGGCCTTTCTCTTCATGCATGTTCATTGGTTATGCTAATTAAGCCAATGAAAGCATCAATCAACAAATCTGTGGATCAAAGGAGAGAAAGTCTCAATCTCGGTCATCACCATGTCTGTTTGGTACTTTTCAGAATAGCAGCTCAAGGTGATTTCAGCCTCCATTGTGATCAAGGCTCTCCTTTTCAGGTTGCTATGGGACAGAGACCCAGGTGAGTAATGGCCAGTGTTCCTCTCTTAGTTTGGGGAATTGGTTTAAGTGTTTTCATTGTATTTTCAAACAATCGATATATATCAAAGGGTTGATGATGGTCTGTTTATAAATAACCATGAGCGCTTATGCTGATGAAATGATAATCTAGAACCTGGAAATTCATTAACCAAGGAGATCTCATGTATGGTGATAATGATTGGAGAGAAGTTAGGGATATTCGCTGGTCTGGTTCTTGGGTTTTGGGTATTCATATTTTTCTTTCATTAGTATTAATGATGTAGTGATTTAATTGATAGAGATGTACCAATGAATGAACTAAAATTGGACCCAAGGGGACCAACGATGAAGTTGGGTAGAGGATGAGGCAAGGGCAAGGAACCATAAGTATCTGGAAGGCTGAGGGCCAAGAAGTGTACACACTCTATTTTCTACATTGATTTCATCCTATGGACAGATGTTAGAAATATATAAAATCATGCTCTTAGTTTGGGTTAATAGATTTTGATTTAGTATTATTAATGGATAAATAATAGAACCATTAAAGATATATAAATAATAGCTTAAGAAGAAAAGGTAAATTATTATGTACCTATGAAAATATATTGTCAGCCAAGAAATAGTAATGAAAATTACCAGCACTGATGCCCATTAGGAAATGAATGGATCAATGGTGTCACCTCTTTGGCCAAGCATCATACAGATGTGATGATTAAGTGTCAGTTTTATTGATCTGTGTCATTCTCAAGTTTGAGGTTCTTTTTGTTTATAGAAAAATTCTCTAAATTATGAAAAAGTTATAAATTCCTAATGATTTGAGTACTATAAATCTAGAAAGCAAGAATCAATCACAATAAATTTTCCTTTTTTTTTAAACATCCACTGTGCATTGTACTTCTGAAAATGGACACATTCGATCCGATTAAGCATTATTCCATGGTCATGCACCATATGATTGCATCACTGTGTTAGATTCACAGGAACCAATGTGAGTAATAGTCAAATTTCTTGTCTCAGTTTCAGTGATTTTTTTTCCTATGCATTTATTCACTGTTTTATTTGAAAGTTCCACACAGACTAAAAGAAGGCCAACTGTAGCTCAGTGATATATATTGAATTTTATGAAACATTAATTGATTACTGCATAGAGGAAAAATGGCATCATTATTTTTAAGAAAGATACTCTGCTGTGAGAATGAATTATTTACAGAATAAGGATATCATGACTCTTCTTGGGTTTTGTGAATAAACTGTTTTAAATTATTATGATTGATTTTCTGAATTAGTCAATAAGCCATATAGAAATGAGCGAAGAAAAAGAGGGACAATATTGGATCAATGATGACTACTGGTGGCATATGAGTCGTGTACGATGACTGGAACTCTGATGTCTGATGCAAATGGAATCTAGTCCATTTTCCTATTTGAGTTGATTCTAGAGACACTTGTCTGATATATACAAGGGACTTGTTTTTGGTCTTTTTATGCATTTTCTTTATATTTAATAATTGGGTTAATCAAATAAGCAATAAACAAGCATATAAATAAATAAAGATGAAGGCAGTGAAATATTGTCCAATTATAAACATATGTGGTGATAGAAGAAACAATATTAGTAAATTTGAAAACTGTGAAGTCCAAAGAGAAATAAATGGTACATGAAAAATCTTTGACTAAGAGAAATATGGACAATTGTAGTAATAATCACTGCTCATTTTCTCAGTCAGCGTCAAGTTTTAAGTTCATTTTCTTAAGAGAAATTGAAATAAATATACTCCAAATTAATGATTGTCTAAACCACTGAAAAATGAAATGCAGAAGCAAGGATCAATGGAGATTAGTTCTTAATTTTTTATCATTTGCTCTCCCCTGTACTCCTCAGAATGGATGCCTTTGAGCTGATCTAAGCATCTTGCATGGTCAGGAGCCCTGTGGTTGCATCTGTGTGTTAGGAGGAAGCAGAACAATGTGAGTAGTAGTCAGTGTTCTTGTCTTGGATTGAGCCGTATTTTTAAAAAGACACTTATTGTATTGTTGAAAAGTATTAAATATAATAGAAGTCCAAACTTGCCAAAGTGAAATATCATTGATATGAAGGAATATGATGATTAATCCATATATGAAAAACTGAGTTCAGTTAATGAAAGAGTTGGGTGTCAGGGGAGATGATGGTTTAGATAGACGTTAGGGATATTTAGGGTCTTACTCATGATTTATTTGTGTGACTTATGTTTATTTATTTATTTATTTATTTATTTATTTATTTTTTTCGTGGTACGCGGGCCTCTCACTGTTGTGGCCTCTCCCATTGCGGAGCACAGGCTCCGGACGCGCAGGCTCAGCGGCCATGGCTCACGGGCCTAGCCGCTCCGTGGCATGTGGGATCCTCCCAGACTGGGGCACGAACCCGTGTCCCCTTCATCGGCAGGCGGACTCTCAACCACTGCGCCACCAGGGGAGCCCCTATCGGAGGCTTTGATGATAGTGCGGCCCTTTCTTCTCACCCACTCCCCGCTGCACATTCCCTGAACACTGTTCTCTGTGCTTCTCGGGGCTTGGCCATAGCAGGTTGGAATTCACAAAATGCTCTACTGACGGCATGTGGGATCTTCCCGGCCCGGGGCACGAACCCATGTCCCCTGCATCGGCGGCGGACTCTCAACTACTGCACCACCAGGGAAGCCCTATTTATTTATTTTTAAATATTTATTTATTTATTTGGCTATGCCGGGTCTCTGTTGCAGCATTCAGGATCTTTAGTTGCGGCATGCAGGGTCTTTAGTTGCGGCATGTGAACTCTTAGTTGTGGCATGTGGTATCTAGTTCCCTGACCAGGGATCAAACCTGGGCCCCCTGCATTGGGGGAATGGAGTCTTAACCACTGGACCACCGGGGAAGTCATTTAAATAATAGTGACTTAATCAATAAACAAATGTAGATGATACTGGAGAAAAGAGCCCCTCCTGGACCACTGATGATGACTGGAGGCATAGGAGTCATATATGGTGAATACCATGTGTCTGTAACCCTGATTCCACACAATGCAAAATCTAGCCAATGTTCTGTTATAAATGACCCCATGGGTCAATGTTAAGAAAATACAAACATCATATTCCATTTTTGGGGTTAGATGTATTAATAATAATAAATCAGTAATTGAGCCCTGAAAAAATGTAAAAAAAATATGAAAAGAAGAAGGTGAAGCATTGTCCATCAGGATCATATGTGGTCAGGCAAGAAATATTATTAATAAAATAGAAAACATTCATGCCCTTTAAGCAATAAATGGATAAGTGTCTTCCCTTTTGCTGAAAGGATCATACAGACACTGATAAGTAAGAGTCAACATTATTGTTCTGGGTCAGTCTCAAGTTTAAGGTTTTCTTTTGTTAAGAGAAAAAAATACTACACTATGAAAAATTAATGAATGCTTAAATGAGCAAATGAAATGTGGATAACAAGGATCAATGGAGATAAGGTCTAAAATTTTTTATCATCTTTTCTGCTCTGTACTCCTTAGAATGGGAGCACTTAAGCTGGTTGAAGGATTCTTCTATGGTCCTGAGAGCTCTGGTTGCATTCACGTGTTAGGACTGTGGAGACCATGTGAGTAATAGACAAATTTTGGCCTTAGTTTCAATATTTTATTTAAGGCTATTGACTGTATTATTGCAAGTTGTGAAATATAATCAATGAAATCCAAATAGCCCAGTGTAAAATATGGGATTAATATGAAGTATTATATTGATTCATTCATAAAATGAAAAATGAGAGTTATTAATGAAAGATGTTGACACGAGAATGATTCTAAATATATATTAGAGATTTCTAAGCTCTTTGGTGGTTCCGATGAATAACCATTTTAAAAATTATAATTACTGAATTATGAATTGACCAATAAATAGTGTGGAAAGGAGTGAAGAAAAAGAGATACAGTCCTGGATTAATGATGACTGCTGGCAGCGTGTGAGTCATATACGATGAGTGTGTGTCTGGAACTCTGAGGCCCAATAAAATTAATCTAGTACATTTTCATTATTGGAAGGTATTCTATAGACAGATGTCAGGAATATACTGAGATCTTGATTTGATCCTTATGTACATGCATTTTCATCTATTATTATAATAGGATAAATGAGAGAATCTATAAATAAGCATATAAATCAGTAAAGATGAATGCATGAAGCATTGGCCATTATATAAATATGTGAATGGTATATGACTGTTAACTGTTTTCTAAGGGAATAAAAGTCTTACATAATGTTCATAATCTGGTCAAGGGTCAAACTTGTTCATTTTCTTAAGAGAAATGAATATTCACACCAAATTAATGATTGCCTAAGGACTGATTAAATGAAAGGTAAAAGCAATCAATGATCAGTGGAGAGAATGTCTCAACCATTTTTATCATCTGTTCTTCCCTCTTCTCCTCAGAAGCGACACAGTGGACCTGATTTAAGGACCTTTCCTTGATCGACAGCCTTAGGATAGGATCTGTGTTTTAGGATCCCAGAGATCTATGTGAGTAATAAGCAAATTCTTTCATTGGTTTGGATGTTTTGTTAAGGGTCTTCATTGTATTAACAAAAAGAATTAAAAATATTCCAGAAAGTCCAATGTGTCCTTGTAACAAATATGTGATTAATAGAATCACAATGATTAAAGCATTTATGAAAAGTTGTATAATTAATAACAAAGGTACATTGATTTGAGAATGACTCAAGATACATATCAGGAATAACAAGGACTTCTTGGTGTTTTGTGAATCATATTGTTTTAAAATTGTAATTAGTGAATTAATGAATTAACCAATAAATCATATAGAATGAATGAAGAGAAAATCATCTTTTCTGGATCGATGATGATAAATGCCAGCGTATGAGTCATCGATGACGAATAATACGTGTCTGGAACGCTGAGGTCCAATACAAAAGAAATGTGGTCTTTCTCTTCATGCGTTTTCATTGGTTATGCTAATTGAGCCAATGAAAGCATCAGTCAACAAATCTGCCGATCCATGGTGTGAAAGTCTCAATCTCAGTCATCACCTTCTCCATTTGGTACTTTTCAGAATAGAAGCTCAAGGTGAGTTCAGCCTCCATTTTGATCAAGGTTCTCCTTTTCAGGTTGCTATGGGACAGAGACCCAGGTGAGCTATAGCCAGGGTTCCTGTCTTGGTTTGGGGAGTTGGTTTAAGTGTTTTCATTGTATTCTTTGAAAGTAGTAAATATAATCAAAAAGTTAACTATGGCCCAATGATAAATATCATATGAGACCTTATGTTGATTAATTGATAATATATAACGTTCATATTTATTAATGAATGGTATAATCTGTGTTGGTATTAGAGACAAGTTAGGGATATCCAGTGGCTAGTTCTTTGGTTTTTGTTACTCAAATATTTATTTTATTATTATAAGTGAGGTAATCATTTAATTGGTACAAATATATAAATAAATGAACTAAACATGGGCCCAAATGAATCAATGATGATTAACACATGACCGTGGATGATGAAAAATAAGGGTCTGGAACGCTGAGGCCCAACACAGTCCATACTCTTTTTCTTTGTTTATTTCATCCTATGCATAGATGTTAAGAAGTTCAAGTGCTTAGACCGAGTTTAAAAATTAGTAATACAGCAATGAGAGCACCCTTAAAGATATGTAGATAATAGATGAAGAAGAACAGTAAATTATTGTCTAATTAGGAACATATATAATGAGACAAGAAATATTAATAAGAATTGCCAACATTGATGTCCATTATGAAATGGATGGCTCAAGGGTATCACCTCTCTGGCCAAGTATCAGATAGACTTGAACTATTCAGAGTTGATTTTATTGTTCTGAGTCAATCTCAAGTTTGAAGTTGTTCTTTCTGTTAAGAAAAAACAACGTCTGCATTATAAAAAAGTTATAAATTCCTAAATGACTGGGTAAATGAGATGTAGAATGCAAGAGTCAATGGCAATAAATTTGTTTTTTTTCTCATTGACTGTACTTCATATTGTTCAAAATGGAAACATTTGCGCTGATGAAGCGTTATTCCATGGTGATGCACCTTAATGATTGCATCTCTGTGTTAGAAGCACAGAGACCAATGTGAGTAACAGTCAAATTTCTTGTCTTGGTTTCAGTGATTTTTTTTTCCTCTGTGTGTGTATACAGTGTACTATTTGAAAGTTCCATATAGGATAACAGAGGGACAATGCAGCTCAGTGATACAGAAGTTTATGAAACATTAATTGATTAATGCACAGATGAGTAACAGCATATAATTTAAAAAGAGGTACATTGCTGTGAGAATGATCTATTTATAGATAGCAATATCATGACTCTTCTTGGGATTTGTGAATAATAGGGTTTTAAAATTATTATGAGTGACTTACTGAATTAGTCAATAAACAAATAGAAATGAACGAAGAAAAGAGACTCAATCATGGGCCAATGATGATGATCGTGATGGAAAGAATCCTGAAGGATGAAAACCTGGTTGAAACTGAGGTCCAACCCTGATCATAAGTAGTCTCTTCCCTCTTTGAAATTATTTCTATAGAGAGGTGTCAGGAATATAAAGAAATCATATTCTTATATTGATTTCATAGACTTAGATTTGTTGTTATTAATGGATCTGTGATGGAACCATTAAGCAAGTATAAATAAACATATAAGGAAAAGTAGGGTGAAACGTTGTCCAAATTGGAACTTTATAACAAAAGTTACTGTTAACAAACATTGAAAACACTGATGCCCATTAAATAAATGGCTGAGGGTCACCTATTTGACCCAGTTTGGATAGAAATGCATATGTAAGAGTCAGTTTAATTGTTCTGCCTCAGACTAAAGATAGAGCTTTCTCTTTTAACAAAATAGAAAGTATTGAAAGAAAAAATAATAACTACCTAAATACTGAGTAAATGAAATTTGGAAAATAAGGATCAATGGCAATTAGGTCTGAATATTTTTATCATCTCTTGTGTTCTGTACTCCTCAGAATGAAGGCAATAGAGATGATTTAGCATCTTTCATGGGCATGAGCTCTGTGCTTGCCTCTGAATAATAGGAGGATGGAGATTAACGTGAGTAATAGTCGAAGTTCTTTTCTCAGTTTGTTTTTTTATTAAAGTAATTCAATGTATGATTAAGAAATGTGGACTATAAGTAAAGAAGGCGGCTGCATCTCAGTGTTGAGTATTGGTATAAGAATCATTATATTGATTAATGAATATACGGAAAACTGAGAGTGTTAATGAGAGATGTATTAAAGTAAGAATATTCTATATACATCGAAACTCTTCTTGTTTTTCTAATTTTACTGATAAAATTATTAGTGACTTTGTGATTTACACAATAAAGAGATAGAAATATATTTAGAAAAAAAGGGACAACATTGGATCCATGATGACTACCGGTGGCGTATGAGTCGTGTACGATGAATACGTGTCTGGAGCTCTGAGGTCCGATGCAAATGGATTCTAGTCCATTTTCCTGTTTGCAGTGACCTTATAGGCAGTGGTTAGGAATACACAAAGATGTTTGTTTTGGTTATTATGACCAGGCATTTTTTCTATTTTTATAACTGAATCAATGAAATAAGTGAATATACAGATGTGTAAAATAAAAAAAGGATGAATATGAAGCCTTTTCCAATTATAAAAATATGTGGTTAGGCAAAAATTACTATTGTATATTAATACATTAATATTTTTTGAGGGACTTCCCTGGCGGCCCATTGGTTAAGAATTCGTCTTCCAATGCAGTGGGTGCGGTTTCGATCCCTGGTCGGGGAGCTAAGATCCCACATGCCTCGTGGCCAAAAAAACCAAAACATAAAACAGAAGCGATATTGGAACAAATTCAATAAAGACTTTAAAAATAGTCCACATCAAAAAAAACCCCCATAATTCTTTAAAAAAAAATTTATTGAAAAGACTTACAACCATTGGGAAAGAAGTGGTATATCACCTCTTTGGCTAGGGGTGATATAGAAAGTGACAGGTATTGGTTACTGACTGAGTCAGTTACAACTTTGACATTTGATTTATTAAGGGAAAAAGAAACACATATTACCATAATTTAGTCAATGCCTCAATTACTGTGCAAATGGATAGTGTGATATCTGGATCAATGGAGAGCGTATCTCAGTATTTTTATCACCTTGTCTGCTTGTTATTCTTCAGGATGGATGTTCCTGCTATTTCAGCTTCTGCTGTGCTCACTTGTCACACCGCCCCTGTGTCAGGAAGGAAACTAAGGTGAACAATGGGCAAGGTTGTTGTCTTGGACTGGTGGTGCGTTTGAGGGTACTCATGGTGTTATTAAAAAGTATTAAATTAATCAAAAACTTACTCATAGTTCAATGATAAATATAAGAAATATTCTTTTGAATAATTGATAATGGATAGGATTGAGGTTGAAAATTGGAAGAGATGGACCCTTAGTGGGAAATGATTCTGTAAACTGAGATTAGGGGTATTGAAGAGTCTTATTCTTGGAATATTTAGTGAACCATATATTATTTTTATTATTACCAATTAATTAATGATTTAATCAATACAAATATAGAAATGATGGAAGAAAAGAGACTCAGTGATGGACCGATGATGCTGGTCGTGACGGGAAGAGTCCTGAACGATGAAAACATGTCTGAAACTCTGAGGTCCAGCCCAGACCATAAGTAGTCTCTTCCTTCTGGTGAAACTGTTTCTATAGAGAGATGACAGGAATATAAATAGATCATATCTTTGTATGGATTTCACAGGCTTAGATTTGTTATTATTAATGGATCTGTGTTAGAACCTTTAAGCAAATATAAAGAAACATAAGGAAAAATAAGGTGAAGCATTGTCCAAATATGAATGTGTTTTGTTTGGCAAAAGATACTGTTAACAAACATTGAAAACACTGCTGCCCATTAAATAAATGGGTGAAGGTCACCTCTTGGGCCAAAGTTAGATAGAAATGCATCAGTAAAGACAGTTTAATTGTTCTGCCTCAAACTAAAGATTGAGTTTTTTTCTTTTAACAAGATAAGAGAGAAAGAAAAACTAATAATACCTAACTACTGAGTAAATGAAATGCAGAAAACAAGGATCCGTGGCGATTAGGTCTCAATATTTTTATCATCTTCTGTGTTCTGTACTCCTCAGAATGAAGGCAGTAGAGATGATTTAGCATATTCCATGGACAGGAGCTCTGGTTGCCTCTGTATAATAGGAGGATGGAGATTAATGTGAGTAACAGTTGAAATTCTCTGTTTTTTTATTAAAGTAATTTACTGTATTATTAAGAAATGTGGAATATAAGTAAAGGCAGCTATATCTCAGTGTTGAGTATTGATATACAAACTATTATATTGATTAATGCACATATGGAAAACAATGTATTAAAGAGAGATATATATTTAGGTACAAATTATTCTATATACATCAAGGCTTTTCTTGTTTCTTTTGTTTGAGTTGTACTGCTAAAATTATTAGTGAATTTTTTATTTAATCAATAAAAAATAGCAATATATGTAGGAAAATAGGAACAATATTGGATCAATCATGATTTCCGGTCATCATTATGAGTGGCATATGGTGAATATACCAATATATTCTGGAACTCTGGAACTCTGAGGAACTCTGAGGTCCAATATTAAATTAATCGAGTCCATTCTCAACTCGAGAAGGCATCCTATAAACAGATGTCAAGAATAAAGGAGGGGCTTATTTGTGGTCTTTGTGTTCATGGATATTCATTCTATTATTGTAATTGGAAAATGTGAGAATCTGTAAATAAATATATAATTAAAAATAAAGATGAATGGAGTAAAACAATTTCCAATTACTGAAATATGTGCTGAGCCAAGAAATACTATTAATATACCACGGACACCCTGAATTTCAATTAAAAATGAATGATACCTGACTGTTACCACTTAGGGTAAGGGTGAGGGGGCCAAGAGAAGTGATGGAATCTTCATTGTGTAGTGCAGTGTCAAGATAAAAATGGTTCGTTTTCATAAGATTTCACATATCCGCTACATTAGGGATAGCTTACATAACGATGTGAATGTGGAAGCATGGATGAGTGGATTGTCTCCACCATTTTTATCTTCTGCTTTGTTTTATACTCCTCAGAGTGGACGCACTGGACCAGAAATGAGGATTCTTCCTCGAGTGCCAGCCTAGGATGGCATCTTGGTTGTACGAGCCAGAACACCCATGTGAGCATCATCTAGTTCCTAGTCTGGGGGTGGGTGGATTCTCTAAAAGTAATGACTGTGCTAACAAAATGAGTGAAAGGAAATTAAAGGAAGGCATCTTTATCCCACTGATAAACAAGGAACTGTTGTGAAGCACAAACCCGATAATAAATATGAGAGAGATATGATGACGTGAGAATGGTTCTAGAGACAGGTGAGTGATAGCGAGGCCTCGCTGGGTTTTGCAAACGCAAGAGTGTCAAAACTGGCATTAGTGAATTAACGCATGAATCAGTGAACCATATAGAATGAAGAGAAGGTCATCTTTTCTGGATCGATGATGATAAATGCCAGCGTATGAGTCATCGATGACGAATAATACGTGTCTGGAACTCTGAGGTCCAATACACAAGAAATGTGGTCTTTCTCTTCATGCGTTTTCATTGGTTATGCTAATTGATTCAGTGAAAGCATCAATCAACAAATCTGCTGATCCATGGTGTGAAAGTCTCAATCTCTGTCATCACCTTCTCTGGTACTTTTCAGAATAGAAGCGCAAGGTGATTTCAGCCTCCATTGTGATCAAGGGTCTCCTTTTCAGGTTACTGTGGCACAGAGACCCGGGTGGGGTCCTGTCTTGGTTTGGGGAATTGGTTCAAGTGTTTTCATTGTATTCTCAAACGTGACAGATATCATCAAAAGGTTAACTATGGCCCAATGATAAATATGATATGAAACCTTATGTTGATTTATTGACAATATATAACATCGATATTTATTAATGAAAGGTATAATCTATTTTGGTATTAATTAGAGACAAGTCGGGGTATTTGAGTGTCTTGTTCTTTGGTTTTTGTTAATCATGTATTTATTTTATTATTATCAATGAATAAGGATTTAATTGATACAAATATATAAGTGAATGAACTGAAACTATGTCTCAAATGAACCAATGATGATTAACAGATGAGTCATGGATGACAAATGAAAAAGGTCTGGAACCTTGAGGCCCAAGACATTTCATACTCTGTTTCTTTGTTTATTTCATCCTATGGACAGATGTTATAAATGTTTAAAGTTCAAGTTCTAAGATTGAGTTTTAAAATTATTAATACATTAGTGAGAGTACCTTTAAAGATACAGATAATAGATGAAGAAGAACAGATATATTATTGTCTAATCGTGAACATAAATGGGAGGAAAGAGATAGTAAGAGAAATTTCCAACACTGGTGCCCATTATGAAATCAGTGGATGAAAGATGTTACCTCTGTGGCTAAGATTCAGATAGACTTGAAGTATGGGAAGTCGATTTTGTTTTTCAGAGTCAGTGTCAAGTATGAGGTTTTTCTTTCTTTCAAGAGAAAACAATGTCTACATTAGAAAAAGCTATACATTCCTAAAGGTCTGGGTAAACGAGACGTAGAATGCAAGAGTCAATGACGATAATTTTTCTTTCCTTTATTTTTCTCATCGACTGTACTTCATATTGTTCAAAATGGACACATTCACGCTGATGAAGCATTGTTCTGTGGTGATGCACCTTATGATTGCATCTCTGGGTTAGAAGCACAGAAACCAATGTGAGTAATAGTCAAATTTCTTATCACAATTTTGTTGATTTCTGTTTGTTTGTTTGTTTTGGTTTGTGTGTATTCATTGTATTGTTTGAATGTTCCATATAGAATAACAGAAGGCCAAGTGTAGCTCAGTGATAACTATTGAATTTTATGACACATTAATTGATTACTGCGTCAGTGAAAAACAGCATCTAATTTAAAAAAAGAGATACGTTGATGTGAGAATGATCTATGTACACAATAGGGATATCATGACTCTTCTAAGGTTTTGTGAATAATAGGGTTTTTTTAGTTATTATGAGTGCATTACTGAATTAGTCAATGAACAGAATTGAACAAAGAAAAGAGACTCAGTCATGGACCAATGATGATGATCGTTTCGGGAAGAGTCCTAAACGATGAAAACATGTCTGGAACTCTGAGGTCCAATGCGACAGAAGTAGTATATTTCCTCTGATGAAACTTTTTCTGTTGAGAGGTTTCAGGAATATAAATAGATCATATTCTTGTATTCATGTGTTAAAGTAAGAATAATTCTTTATACATCAAGGCTCTCTTTGTTTTTTTTTTAAATTGCACTGATTAAAATTATTAGTGAATTTGTGATTTACACAATAAAGAAATAGAAATGTATGTAGAAAAAGATGGACAATATTGGTCTGATGATGACTGTCCGTGGCATATGGGTTGCGTACGATGAACATGTGTCTGGAGCTCTGACGTCTGATGCAAATGGAATCTAGTCCATTGTCCTGTTTGAAGTGACCTTATAGGCAGTGGTTAGGAATATACAAAGATCTTTGTTTTGGTTATTATTACCATGCATTTTTTCTATTTTTATAATTGAATCAATGACATAGTCAATATACAAATGTGTAAAATAAAAAAATGATGAAAGTGAAGCCTTTTTCAAATATAAAAGTATGTGGTTAGGCAAAAGTTACTATCATATAGTAATACATTAATAAATATTGAAAAGACAGATAAACATTGAGAAAGATGTGGTATAATGGTGTTACCTCTTTGGGTGATAGAGAAAGTGACAGGTATTGGTTACTGACTGAGTCAGTTACAACTTTGACGTTTGATTTATTAAGGGAAAAAGAAACACATATTACCATAATTTAGTCAATGCCTCAATTACTGTGCAAATGGATAGTGTGATATCTGGATCAATGGAGAGAGTATCTCAGTATTTTTATCACCTTGTCTTCTTGTTATTCTTCAGGATGGATGTTCCTGCTATTTCAGCTTCTGCTGTGCTCACTTGTCACACCGCCCCTGTGTCAGGAAGGAAACTAAGGTGAACAATGGGCAAGGTTGTTGTCTTGGACTGGTGGTGCGTTTGAGGGTACTCATGGTGTTATTAAAAAGTATTAAATTAATCAAAAACTGACTCATAGTTCAATGATAAATAGAAATATTCTTTTGGATAATTGATAATGGATAGGATTGAGGTCGAATATTGGAAGAGATAGACCCTCAATGGGAAATGATTCTGTAAACTGAGGTTAGGGGTATTGACGGGTCTTATTCTTGGGGTTATTACCAATTAATGATTTAATCAATACAAATATAGAAATGATGGAAGAAAAGAGACTCAGTGATGGACCAATGATGCTGATCGTGACGGGAAGAGTCCTGAACGATGAAAATATGTCTGAAACTCTGAGGTCCAGCCCAGACCATAAGTAGTCTCTTCCTTCTGGTGAAATTGTCTCTGTAGAGAGATGACAGGAATATAAATAGATCATATCTTTGTATGGATTTCACAGACTTAGATTTGTTATTATTAATGGATCTCTGATAGAACCATTAAACAAATATAAATAAACATAAGGAAAAATAGAGTGAAGCATTGTCCAAATATGAATGTGTTTTGTTTGGCAAAAGATACTGTTAACAAACATTGAAAACACTGCTGCCCATTGAATAAATGGGTGAAGGTCACCTCTTGGACCAAAGTTAGATAGAAATGCATCAGTAAAGACAGTTTAATTGTTCTGCCTAAGACTATAGATTGAGCTTTCTCTTTTAACAAGATAAAAAATATAGAGAGAAAGAAAAAGTAATAAATACCTAAATACTGAGTAAACGAAATGCAGAAAACGAGGATCAGTGGCTATTAGGTCTCAATATTTTTACCATCTTCTGTGCTGTGTACTCCTCAGAATGAAGGCAGTAGAGATGATTTAGCATCTTCCATGGACAGGAGCTCTGGCCGCCTCTGTATAATAGAAGGATGGAGATTAATGTGAGTAACAGTTGAAGTTCTCTGTGTTTTTATTAAAGTAATTTACTGTATTATTAAGAAATGTGGAATATAAGTAAAGAAGGCAGCCACATCTCAGTGCTGAGTATGGATATATGAACCATTATATTGATTAATGTATATATGGAAAACAATGTATTATCGAGGAAGATATGTTACAGTAACAATACTTCTGTGTACACCAAGGCTCTTCTTGTTTTGTTTTTTGAATTGTACTGCTGAAATTATTAGTGGATTTTTGATTTAAGCAATAAAGATATACAAATGTATGTAGAAAAATAGGACCAATATTGGATCGATGATGATTTCTGGTCATCATCAATATGAGTCATATACGATGAATACATGTCTGGAACTCTGAGGTCCAATATTGAATTAAGCTACTCCATTTTCAACTTGAGAAGGCATCCTATAGACAGATGTCAGGAAGAGCATCTCATTTTATTATCATCTCCTCTGCTTTATATTCCTCAGAACGGATGCACTGGAGCTGATTGAAGCATCTTGCGTGGTCACGAGCTCTCTGGTTTCATCTGTGCTGTGGGAGTATGAAGACCATGTGAGTAATAGTCAATGTTTTAGTTTGAGTGGTTTGTTTAAGGTTATTCACGTATTATTCAAAATATGAAATGTAATCAAAGAAGGAAAAATGCCATGTTAGTATCAGAGTGACATGAAATGTTATGTTGATTAATCTATAAATGTATCCTTGAGATCAGTTTTTGAAACGGAGTTAGTCTCTGGAAAAGATTTTAGAGATAGATATTGACAATATTTTAGTTTATTTTTTATTTATGTGTATTTAGCAATGAATTTATCAATAAACAGATGTTTATGAGAATGAAAAGAAAGAGGGCTTTCATGGGCCAGTGATGATGAATGGTAGCAGATGAGTCTGGATAATGAGTAATATATGTCTAGATACTGAGGTCCAACAAAATACCTAGTGTATTTCTTGTATTTCATGTTAAGATATACCCAGTATACATATTTGGTTCATAGATTTAGATTTATTATTATTAATGGATTAATTATAGAACCATTAAATAAATATAAATAACAGGTAAAGAAAAAAGGGTGAACTTTGTCTAACTATAAACATGTGGCGAGGCAAGAAATACTATCAATAAAATTGAAAACACTGAAACTCAGTCAGTAATAAATGGACCAAGAGCATCGCTTTGACTAAGGATCATATCAATACAGAGTCCATTATATTGTTGTGGGTTTGTCTCAAGTTTGCTGTTGTTCATTTTGTTAAGATAAAAATATCTCCAGTGTGAATAATTTATAAATACCTAAATGCATGAGTAAATGAAATGTGGATATCAAGAATCAATGGGGATTATACTTAAACGTTTTTTATCATCGACTGCTTTGTACTTTGCAGAATGGAAACACTTGAGCTGATTTAAGCAGTGTACCGTGATGGTGACCTCTGTGATTGCATCTCTGTGTTAGGAGAACAGACACCAGTGTGAGTAATAGTCAAAAGTCTTGTATGGATTTCAGTGATTCCTTTCAGGGTATTTAGTGTATTATTGAGAAGTACCATATATGATAAGAATGGCCAACTGTAGCCCAGTGATAAATACTGAATTAATATGTAACATAAAAACAAAGGATATAAACAAAGAGATATACTGATGTGAAAATAATTCTATTATATATACAGAATAGGGATTTCAGGGCTTTTCTGGCTTTTTGCGAATAATTGGGTTTAAAAATTATTATTAGTGAATTAATGAATTAGTCAATAAACACTGTAGAAATGAACGAAGAAAATATGTACAACATTGGATCCATGATGACTGTTCGGTGCGTTATGAGTCGTGTACGATGAATACGTGTCTGGAACTCTGAGGTCCAATGCAAATGGATTCTGGCCCATTGCCCCTATTTCAGGTGATCCTATAGACACATGTCAGGAGTATACAAGGATCTTGTTTTATGTTCATTCATTTTCTTTTTATTTTTATAATTGGATCAATCAAATAATAAATAGATAAATAAAGATGAAGGTGGTGGAACTTTCTCCAATTATAGAAATATGTGGTTAGGCAAGAAATACTATCAACATATATTAAAAACAAATGTATGTTAGGAAACATATGGTACAAGGGGGGTATTCTTTGACTAAGCATGACATAGTTATTGATAAGTCAAATTTTCATGTTCTCTGTCATTGTCAAGATCGATATTGTTCTTTTACTTAGGAGAAAATAAAATACAAATTATCCCAATTCACTACCTACCTAAATGACTGACTAAATGAAAGGTGGAATTCAAGGACTAATGAAAATGATATCTTAACCTCTTTTTTAATCTTCTACTTTGTCTTGTACTCCTTAGAATCGTTGCAATGGGCTGACTTAAGTGTTCCACCGATGTCACGAATCCTGTGGTTGCATCTATGTGTTAAGAGCTTGGAGAGCAAAGTGAGTAATAGTCAAAATTATTTTCTTGGTTTTGTGGTTTTGTTTTTTTATAAGATTTTCACTGCATTCTTAAAACCTGTGAGGGACTTCCCTGGTGGTCCAGTGGTTAAGACTTCGCCTTCTGTTGCAGGGGGTGCGGGTTCGATCCCTGGTCAGGGACCTGAGATCCCACATGCTGCGGGGCCAAAAAACCAAAACATAAAACAGAAACAATATTGTAACAAATTCAATAAGGACTTTTAAAATGGTCCCCATCAAAAAATCTTTAAAAAAATGTGAAATATAATTGATGATTGTCGACCATGGCTAAACAGTAAAAGTAGGGTTAATATGAAGCATTAATGAATCTATATAGGATTCATATTAATGAATCTATATAGGAAACTTTGAGGTCAATTAATGATAGTTTCTCTGGGAAGTAATTCTATAGACAAATGAAAGAGCCAAGGTCCTTGTTTGTTTTAAGTTTTTGTGACCGTGAAGCATTTATTTTATTATTATTAGTGAATTGATGAATTAATCAATAAAAAGTGTTGACGTGAATGAAGGTAATGAGGACCAAATCTGGATAAACAATGATGACTTGTGGTATGAGTCTTTGATGAGGAACACTACGGGTCTGGAGTTCTGAGGCCCAACGCAAAAGAAATCTAATATTCTCCCCTCTTTTGAAGTGATCCTGTAGGGAGATGCCAGGCATATATGAGGATCATGTTCTTAGTCTTAGTGTACAGAAATACCTAAAAGTATTATTATTAAGAAATCAATGGCAGGATAAATAAATAAATAGGTAAGTAAATAAATATGAAGAGCGGAAACACTGTTCATTGTTAAAAAGTATTATGAAGAAATCTGATGATGTAAATAGGGATGGAAAATAAAATGATCAAGTGTATATGTCTTTGAGTGAGAATAATAGTGATAATTGTCATTTACTGATTCAGTTACAACTTTGACATTTGATTCCTTAAGAGCAAAATAAATAAATCTTACCATAAATTAATAAATGCCTAAATGACTATGCAGATGAGTTGTGGAAACTTTAAATCAGTGGAGAGAAAGTCTCAACATTTTTATCATCTTGTCTGCTTGGTCCTCTTCAGAACAGATGCTGGAAATGACTTCAGCTCCTGTTGTCATCAAGATTGTCTGCTGCTTCCTTGTGTGGAAAGAGACCAAGGTGAGTAATGGTCCACACTGTTGTCTTGGATTGGGTCATCTGTTTAAGGGTATTTACAATATTATTAAAAAGTATTAAATTCATTAAAAAATTAAAAAATTCCTAATGATAAATAGTATATGAAACATTATGTTTCAATAATGTGCAGGATTGAGGTCTATTAATGAAAAAGGTATAGTCTGTGTGGAAAATGATTCTGTAAACCAGTGTTAGGAATCTTGTCCTAGAGTTTTTATGAACCATGTATTATTTTTATTCTTATCAATGAATTCATAATTTAATCAGTACAAACATACAAATGAAGAGGAACAGACCAAATCATGGACCAGTGACAATGTCTGATGGCATAGGAGTCATGGACGATGAAAAAATTTGTGTCTGAAACTCTGAGGTCCAACACAGAACAAAATTAACCTGTTCCTCTGTTGAAATTGTTTCTATAAAGAGATGTGAGACATATACAAAGATCATATTCTTGTATTCATTTCATAACTTAGATGTGTTACTATTATGGAATTACTATAGAATCATTAGACAAATATAAATACATACATTAAAAAACAATAGGGTGAAGCATTGTCCAATTATGAATGTATGTTGCATGGCAAAAGATATTATTAATAAAATTGAAAACATTGATACCTATTCAGAAATGGTGATTAAGTCTCATTTTTTTAATTGTCTGCTCTGTGTTGTACTTCTCAGTACAGATGCACTCGAGCTGCTTTCAGCATCTTCCACCCTCATGAGCTCTACGGTTGCCTGTATATACTAGGAAGACAGAGATTAATGTGAGTAGTAGTGAGGTTACTCTCTTGGTTTCAGTGGTTTTTTTTTAAAGTTATTCATTTAAAAGTGCAAAATAGATTTAGAGAATGCAACTCTATCTCAGTGATAAATATGGGATAAAGTTATCATATCGATGTATATATGAAAAACAGGATAATTAGTGAGAGATATACTGTTGTGAGAATAATTCCATATATAGATTAGGGACACAAAAAGTATTCTTGAGTTTTTGTGAATCATAACATTTTAAAATGATTATTAATGAGGTAATGATTTAATCAACAAACCTATAGAAATTAATGAAAAAAAGGAGGGGCAATATTGGATCAGTGATGACCACTGATGGTGTATGAGTCATATATGATGAATGTGTGTCTGGAATGTGGTCCAACCTGAAAAAAATCTAGTTCATTATCTCTGTTTGAATTGACCCTTTAAACTAATGGCAGGAATGTATGAGGAAAAATAATATAATTTGGAATGGACAATAAACGTACCATGTGTATTTTGCCAAGTGTGTTTTGTCTTTGACAAAAGGATGATAACAGAACCTTGTAAGTAACAGTCAGTTATCGTTGAGTCAGTTTCCAGTTTGACAATTTGATTTATTAAGAAGAAATATATTAACCTATTTTAATAAATACCTCAACAACTATGTAAATGAATGGTGTAATCTATAGATCAATGGATAGAATGTCTTATTTTTTTTATCATCAGCTCCTCTTTTTGCTCCTCAGAATGGACCCACTCGAGCTTATTTAAAGATTCTTACAAAGTCACAAGCTGTATGGTTGCATCTTTGTATTAGGAGCGTGGAGAACAGCATAATAGTCAAAGTTCTTGACTTGGTTTGAGTGGTTTTTTTTAAAACAACTATTCACTGTATTATTAAAAAGTATTGAATATAATCAAAGAAAGCCAACCATACTGATGCTTAATATCAGATTAATATGAAGCATTACATTGATTAATCCATAAATGGAACATTGAGTTCAGTTAGTTGAAAGAGTTGATTGAAATGAATGAGTCTATAGGTGGATGTTATGAGATATTCAAGAATCTTATTCTTGTCTTCTTTTGTGATTTACGTGTATTTCCTTATTAGTGAATTAGTAAACAAATATTGGTGACATAAAGAGAAAGTTGGCCAATCATGGTCTAATGATGATGACTAGTGTATGAGTCATATACGATGAATTCTACATGTCCAGAAGTCTGAGAATCAACACAAAGGGACTCTATCTATTCATCATATTTTAAGTGACTATAGATAGATTTCAGGATTATACAGTGATCTTTTTCTTGGTCTTTGTGTTTATGAATTTAAAAAATATAATTATAAAAGAATCAATGGCAGAATAAGTTAACAAATGTATAAATGAATAAAGATGAAGAGGGGTGAAGCATTGTTAATTAATAAAATATTTAGTCAGCAAAATGAATATTAATATATACTGAAATAGATAATAAAATGGACCAAATATGTTATATCTTGAACTAAATAAGCATGATATTGACAATGATTAGTAGTAGCCAGTTATTGCCCTGAGTCAGTTGCATGTTTGATATTCATTGTATTGAAAGAAAAATAAAAATTACCATGAATTAATAAACACTTAAATGACTATGTACATGGAGGATGGAAATTGTGGATAAATGGACAGAAGAGAATGTCTCAACTTTTTTTTTATCATTATGTCTGCTTGGTACTCTTCAGAATGGATGCACCGAGCTGATCTTAGGTTCTGTTGTGATCAAGGTTATGTTGCCTCTGTGTCAGGAAAGAGAACAGATGAATAGTAGTAGTCAGAGATCTTATTTTGGTTTCAGTCATTTGTTTGAGTATTCCTGGCATTATTAAAAAGTACTAAATATAATGAAAAATTATCCATAATAGATAATAAGAGATGTCATAAGAACCATCATGTTGACTAACCAATGTTGAAGTCACTTAATGAAACAATATAGTGTATATGGGAAAAGATTCTGTAGACAGACTTCAGGAATATGTAAGGATCTTGTTCGTGTGTTTTCTTAAATAATTTGATTTTTGTTAAAATCCGTGAATGAATTATTTAATTGATACCAATGTAAAACAAATGAAGAAAACGAGGGTCTAATGTGGACCATCAGTGATGCCTGGGGCATGTGAGTCACAGATGATGAGTAGTATGAGTGTGGAACTCGGGGTCAACCTGAGATCTAGTCTATTGCCTGTGTTTGAGATGATCCTGTAGACAGATGTCAGCAATATACAAATATCGTGTTCTTATTTAGATTCATAGATTTAGATTTGCTATTGCTAATGAATCAATGATAGAACCATTAAACAAATATAAATAAATAGATAAAGAAGAGGCGGGTGAAGCATTTTTCAACATGAACATATGTGGTGAGACAAAAAATATTGCTCATAAAAGTTTTCATGTTAATATTAAAAAGTTGTTCCTTAAGAAATAAATGATTCAAGAATGTTACCTCTGGTTTAGGATCATCTGGACACTGTTTTGTAAAAATCAGTTTTTTTATCTGGATCAGTTCCAAGTTGAAGGTTAGTCCTTTTTTGTTAAGGAAAAATGTATATTTATGCAAAATTAATAAATACCTCAATGAGTAACTGAAATGCAGAAATCAAGGATCAATGGAGATAAGGTCTGAGTTTTTTTGATTTCTTTGTCCTGCTTTGTACTCTTCAGAATGAATGCACTTGAGCTGATTTAAGCATCTTCCATTGTCAGGAGCTTTCTGGTTACATCTGTGTTAGGAGCATGAAGACCATGTGAGTAATAGTCAAAGTTCTTGTCTTGGTTTGGTTGGTTTGTTTAAGAGTATTCAAAATATTATTAAAAAGTGTGAAAAATAATCAAAGATGGTCAACTCTAGACTAGCAATAAATATGAGATTGATATGATGCATTGTATTGTGTATTGAATGTTTGTAAAACTGAGGATATAGTGAAAGATATATATTGATGTGAGAATTATTCTGTGTACAGATTATGTATGTAAAAACTCTTCTTGGGTTTTTGTGGATCATGTGATTTAAAATTATTACTAGTGAATTAGTGATTTGATCAATAAACACATAGAAATGAACGAAGAAAAAGAGGGGCAATACTGGCTCGATGGTGACCACTGGTGGCGTATGAGTCGTGCATGATGAATACGTGTCTGGAACTCTGAGGTCCAACCGGAAAGAATTACCATAAACTAATAAATATTAAATGACTGAGTCCGTGAAAGGTGGAATGCAAACAGTCAATGCATAGAAGGTCTCAAACTTTACTTTTTGTTCTTTTTTCTACTCCTCAGAATGGTCACTCCTGCACTGATTTTAGCATCCGACTGTGGCCTCAGACTCAGTTGTCTTAGGAACATGGAGAGCAGTGTGAGTAATAGTCAAAGTTCTTGTCTTGGTTTGGGTGGTTTATGGTGGTCAATGAAGTGTTAAGAAATAGGAAGGGCTTCCCTGGTGGCGCAGTGGTTGAGAGTCCGGCTGCCGATGCGGGGGACGCGGGGTCGTGCCCCGGTCCGGGAAGATCCCACATGCCGCGGAGCGGCTGGGCCCGTGAGCCATGGCCGCTG
>NC_041224.1:178697890-178729759 GCF_002837175.3 Physeter macrocephalus
GCAACAGGGGAGGCCACAACAGTGAGAGGCCTGCGTACCACAAAAAAAAAAAAAAAAAAAAAAAAGAAAAAAAGAAACAGGAAATATAATCAAAGAAGGGCAACCATACTCCAATAATGAACATGGAAACATGTCGAGGCATCCATGTATGAAACACTGAGGTCAATTCAAGAAACAGATCTAGTGTCTAGGAAATGATTTTATAGATCTACATTAGGGATATCAAGGTTCTTATTTTGGGTTTTTTCTGATTCATGTATATTTCTTTATTTGTAAGTCATAACTTAATAAATAAAATCCATAAGCAAAGTATAAATGAAGAAAAAGATTCCGTGCTTGGACCTTTGCTAACAACTGGTGGTGTCTGAGTCAAGGATGTTGAATAATATGTGTCGGGACATCCGAGGTCCACCACAAGAAGAAATCTAGTCTATGTCTGTATTGGAAATGATCTTATAGGCAGTTGTTTCAAATATTCAGTTATCCTGTTTTTTGCACTTTTGTGGGTCAAGGAAAATGATTATATTCGTATAAGTGAATTGATGCGTGGAGGTTTAAAACATAGGAATAAGTGAATAAAAACATGGCCAGTCCTGGACCAACTATCGCAGACGTGCTGAAACAAGTATCAGTACTAATCTATTTTTGAGGAGCTGGGATTCATGTTCCTTATCTCTCAGAATGCAGCACATACAGACAGATGCATGAATTGTCCATGTTCTCATTCTGGGATGTCTTTGGTCTACTGGTTGTTTGTTTTATTACTAATTCGGAAACATGTTTATACAATTAAATAAAAGATTAAGTGCTGTTTAAATTAAAGAAGGCCAGTGATGAAAGTTTGTTAGGCAGCATGAGCTATTGTGCTCGCTGAATTCCATTGCAGAGTTACACAGTCTGTTATCAGCTTGGTAATGAGCAGCGAACTGCGCATGTATTACTATTATTCATGCTATTGCATTGAGCGGGTGCAATTTTTTCATTACAGTGAATAAATGAATAAGTTAATAACAATCACTAGCTCAAAGGGACAAAGTGTGGGCCAGCAATGAGCGTGTCTTGAAATAATTATGATTTAACCAGTTCCATTCAGTTGATATCCCTCTTAGGGCAGAAATTCTGGCTCTTGCTAGTTTGGGTAAGAAGAACATTGATATATACAGTAGCATTTCTGTTCAGGGTTTTGGAGGTTTTAAACGTTGTTCCATTTCTTTAAAAAGAATGAATAGTTTCCGAATTAATTTATGAATAAATAAATAAATAAAGTAGGATTGAGTATTGTTCATTGGTATGAAATTGCCTTGAAACAAGGGCTGAGATGAATCTAATTCTGCGCAAGTAAGGCTCAGAGATTCAGGTGGTTGTATGTATGTGTGGAGCATTGAGATGGATGCCTCACAGATGCTCTTGTCCTTGATTCAGGTACTGGATTCAAAGGTATCCCTTCTTTTATGTAAACTTTATCATTGAATTAATTAAATTAAAAGAGGGGTTACTTTTTTGCCAATTGTAGCAAGTAACGTGGCCCAAAGTTTTAAGGTTAATCTCAACCTGCTCACCCTGCATCCATTAGCGTATTAGAGCCAAGTCAAAATCTAGGCTGTTTCATTCTTTTTAACATTTGCTTTCTACTCCCCAGAATGGCTTCTCATGGTTAAACATCATGGCTGGGGAGTCTCTGGGTAAGAAGCCTATAGGCCTGCATACGTGGTACACAAAGTTCTCATCCTTGGGTGGGTAGTTTGCTCATGGGTGTTCGCTGTATTACAAAAAATGGATAAATGCCTACATATGTACACAACATTTTAAAAGACCAGAGATGAAAATGAATTACACATCAAGGATTAGGTTGTAACCAGTCAGTACAACTGTTGAACTATATATTTTTAAATATCATCCTAGAACACTGAGGTTCATTAATAAACAAACACATCAGAGGTGTTACCTGTTTGGGATGAAGGTCATTTAGACAGAGAATAGTCATAGTCAATGTTCTTGGTCTAGATCAGTGGTGAGTTCTAGTTTATTTAATTAAGAGAAACAGAAATAAATAATGGAATGAATTAATACCTAAATAGCAAGTCAATCAAGTGGAAAACATGAATCAGTGGAGAGAATTTTGCATATTTGCCTTTTTGGGGCAAAAGATATTCTGTCATATTTTACTTAACATTTTTAAAGTTATAAAAGAATCCATATTCATTTTCTCCTCCCCCCCTTTTTTGTGCTATTTGCTTTGTGCTTCACAGAATGGACATGAGCTGATAATCGTTTTGTAATGATCAAGACCTTCATGGCTCAATGTGAGTAATGGTCAAGTTCTTGTCTTTGTTGGGATAACTTATTTAGGATATTCAGTGTATGATTTAAAAGTATGGAATACGTTTGATGGCTGTTCCTCTCACTACTTTACATCTTGGGTACTGGGATTTTAGTCCATCATATAGCAAGCCGGTCTGTTTTCACTCAGAGCACCATGCGGATACATTGTCTGTCCAATAGTGACTCCTGATTTTTGCAGATCGAACAATTGAAACTGAGTTGTTTGTAGTGAGGTGGATGGACCTGGAGTCTGTCATACAGAGTGAAGTAAGTCAGAAGGAGAAAAACAAATACTGTATGCTAACACATATATATGAAATCTAAGAAAAAAAAATGTCATGAAGAGCCTAGGGGTAGGACGGGAATAAACCACAGACCTACTAGAGCATGGACTTGAGGATATGGGGAGGGGGAAGGGTAAAGTTAAAAATAAATAAATAAAAATAAAAACAAACAAAAAAAAGAAAGTATGAAGTATAATCAAAGAAGACCACATAAGGACCAATGATAAGATTGTGTTGTAAACCAAGGTTCATGAAGAATCTGATTCAGCACAACAGACACCTTTTAAAAAATGAAGTTCTACAAACGTATGGACACCAAGGGCGGGGGAAAGCCGTGGGGGGCGGGGGATGAATTGGGAGATTGGGATTGACATATATACACTAATATGTATAAAATAGATAACTCATGAGAACCTGCTGTATAGCACAGGGAATTCTACCTCACTTCGCTGTATGGTAGAAACTAACACAACATTGTAAAAGAACTATACCCCAATTAAAAAAAAAAAAATGAAGTTCTGACTTCTTAGCTCTGTGGGTAAGAGACCTAGAGTCTCTTGTCTGCCACACTCATAGTTCTTCTTATATTGGGTGCTTCATTTACAGTTGCTTATTATGTTATTAAAATGAATAACTGAATACATTAATTAATAAAATGGAGGTCCATTCATGAACCAGAGATAAGAATGTGGCATAAATCATTGTTTACAATTAATTGTTGTCTTGGTTACCTCATGTTCACTAAATTAAAACCCAAATCCAGGCCTTTTCATTTGTCAGCATCTTACATTCCACAGGATGGATGGACTATAGCTAATTAAATTATTCTCCAATCATGAAGATCTTTGCCTAATCCCTCTGGGGGAGGAGCATATCATGCCGTGTAAGTACTAAAGTTCTTGGTTCGGGTGGTTAGCTCATGGGTTTCCGTTGTATCATTAAAAAAGAATAAATGTAATTAAAATTAAATGCCATGCATAGACCTACGATGAGAATGTGTTATGAGCCAAAGTTTATGATTAATGCAATTTAGCACAAATGAAGTACAAGAAAAAAACTTAACTTTTCCCATTCATTTCAAAACTGAAATGTCCCGTTTTATGTTTGTCCCATTGATTATTTAAACATCCCTCTCTTGATGAAGATCTAGGCTGTTACTCATTCAGGAAGTCAGTACTCTAGTTGTTGAGTAGGACAACAGTTTCACGGTTGTTCATTGTAACATCTAAAAATTGTTCAAATTAAATGCAGAAGGGCCACACCTGGACCAATGATGTGAATGGAATGCATCTGAATAAAAATTATGATCAATCATTTTTTGAACCACTGAGGTCCATGGCAAAAAGAGAACTAGTGTATGACTTTTTGGGGAATGATCTCAGGAAAGTTTGAGAATCTAGTTCATAAGATATTGGTTTTATACTGTTAGTGAATACATGAATGGATCAATAAACAAATACATTCAAAAGAAAAGAAAGAGAGGTCAAAACACGGACCAATTTTTAGGATGTGTTATAAAATAAGGAATATAATTACTTCAGTTCTGAAATATGTTGGCCCAATAAGAAAACGTATACACAAAGTTGTTACCACTTTGTGTAGGAAGCAGCTAGAAAGAGGTATTTAATAATCAATGTTCTGCTTTTAGTCTGAAGTGGGTTACTAGATGTTTGATTCATGAAGGAAACAAAATTAGGATTAAACAAATGGTTAACTAAATGAAAGAGTGCAAAATATGAACCAATGATCAGTGTATGTTATTCTTTTTTCTATCTGCTTTGTGCCCCAGAATGGCCACACCTTGGTTGTTTTAGTCATTATTTAATGATGAAGATCTTGACTGTTACCTATGTGGCCAAGGAGAGCATAGATCAGGGTAAGTAAGAGATTAAGTTTTTATTCTTGGTTTGGTCATTTTGTTTATGGAGGATGACTATATTCTTTAAAAAGAATAGATGGCTTCATGTAATTATAGAACAAATCAAAGAAGATTATGCAGGGACCAATGATAAGACTTTGTCTGACAAGGATTGTGGTTAATTCATTTTGCAAAACCAAAAACAAAAAGAAGATTTCTGTTAAAAAATAGATTTAGACTGCTACCTCTTAGAGTAAGAAGAGCATAGATGAATTCTAGGCTTAGTCAAAGATCGTGTTCTTGGGTTGGTTGTGTTTTCCTTGGGTAATAAATAATTGAACAAATTAAAGATAAATATGCTAGTAAAATCACAATGGCCACTCATGACCAGTGATGTGATTATTCATGAAACAAGGATTTGTTTAACTCAAGTCAGCTATTTTACCACTCTGTTTAAGGAGTATATAGGGAGACGTAATAGTCAAAGTTTACCCTCTTGTTTGGAAGTGGATTCTTTGCTGTTGACTTTACTTTTGAAAATGAGTACCTGACTAAATTAATAAATAAGAGAAAATCCATATATAAAGAAAATTAAAATGACCAAGAGGATTTCAATGATAAAATTTTATGAAACAAGAATTATGAGTGGCCCAATTTTGCTTCTCTGAGATCCATTTAACCAAAATGATTTAATCTGTTACCTCTGTTTATAAGGGGGACATAGACATTAAAATATTTGTTGTTTTTTTGTTGTATTTTCGTGGGTTCTTGGGTGTTACTATTATCATTATTATTATTGTTTAGTAAATCAATCTATGAAAAAGTAAACTAGAAGAGGGCCAGTGATGGAAATGTGTTTTGAAACAAGGATTATGATTATTACAGTTCTGTACCGCTGACATTTATAAAAATAAAATACTTTTAAAAATATTTGTTTTAATAGTATGTAGTATGCAGTTCGTGTTGTACTGAACTAATTTGGATATTTTTGCATACTGCTTACCTGGATTTTTTTTTTTTATCCTATCTCAGGAACAAATACTAATGACCTGATTGGAGGTGATGGCAGGAGGTCCCTGTACCCCATATTTTAAAATTTTCTGGCACTTGGTATCTGAGAGAGTGCAAAAATAACTGACACTAAGGTATTAATTTCAGCTCAGCAAGTATTGATCCAAATCTGTGTCAGGCTCTGTATTGGTCATGGCATTCATATCTAAATCTGACCCAGTTCCAGCAATCAAGTAGCTCTTTGGGATTAGGTGGAGACCTACTGATAAATATAATAATTCAGTATAAATAGGGCAAGTAGATGGGCTTTCCAGAAGCACAGATGGCAGGACTTCAGCTCAGTCTCAAGTATCAGATGCTTTATAAGAGAGAAGATGCCTGTGCCAATGACCACCTCCCTGGGCTGTAAGGTCCAGGGCGTTAGGACTCACACTCTTCCTACCCACTGCACAAAGAGCACATGTAATACATTTGTTGAATGAGTCATTGAATTAAAGGTGAATGAAATAATGATGAATGAAGCAGTGAGTGAGTGAATGAATGAGTCTTTTTAAAAATAAATTTATTTATTTTATTTTATTTATTTTATTTTTGGCAGTGTTGGGTCTTCGTTGCCGCGTGCCTGGCTTTCTCTAGTTGCGGCGAGCGGGGGCTACTCTTTGTTGCAGTGTGAGGGCTTCTCACTGTGGTGGCTTCTCTTGTTGTGGAGCATGGGCTCTAGGCATGCGGGCTTCAGTAGTGTGGCACACGGGCCCAGTAGTTGTGGCTCGTGGGCCCTAGAGTGCAGGCTCAGTAGTTGTGGCACATAGGCTTAGTTGCTCCGCGGCATGTGGGATCTTCCTGGACCAGGGCCTGAACCCATGTCCCCTGCATTGGCAGGTGGATTCAAAACCACTGCGCCACCAGGGAAGCCCCTGAATGAGTCTTTGAGTAAACAAAGGAATGGAAAAAAAGGAGTGAAAATGTGGAGTACACACATGAGTGAACACATTGATAATACGTAGAGTAACTAAATCAATAAGTACTTAAGTGTATGATGAATTCATGAGTGGATGAGTCGATGTGTAGGTACAAATGTCCAGAGGTGGATGGCAAGTGACGAATGAGTAAGTGAAGGAGGGAATGAATGCAAGACTAGTAGTTCAGTGACTCAATAAGAGAAAGATGAGTACGCAACCAGATGAGTGAATTAATAAGTGGATTCCAGAATGAGTTTATCGATAAATGGATGAAAGTTAATTAGTAAGAACGGAATGAGTGAGCCTGTGAGTCAATGAGGAACCAAATGAATTAATTAATGACTAAGTCCAAAAAGGAGAGTGGGAATAAAGAAGTCAATGAAAAGAGGACAAAGTTGAATAATTTAACTAATGAGTAGATAAGTAAGTCAAGGCATGAGACAAATTAATGAGGGAATGAACAGGCAAATGGATGGAGGAATGAATATCTTAGAGTCATTGAATAAAAGAATAATAATTGAGTGATTAAACGAGTCAATGAATATGTCATCCAAGAATAAATTGAGTGCTCTGTGAATGAACGAGTGAGTAAGTGAACGAATCAGTAAATGAATGAGTCAGTGACCTGTGTGTGAGGCAATGAGTAGATGAGGTCCCACTGGGCTTGCTTCCCTGACCAGTCCAAAGTCAGCCACACCCCAGCCTCAGAGCACATTCTAAATACCGCACGGAACACCCATCCTACTCCGTCGTGGGCATTTGTTTACATGTCACCGTTAAACTGACCTGCTCCGTGAGCCAAGAACTGGGTCAAATTCTTCTCTGTCTCCCCAGGGCCTGCCCAGCCTGAGCCTAGGAGGCGCCCAGTAAATTACTGCTGAATGAATGAATGAATAGCTAAAAATACATGTGCTTTTGTGGAACCGGCATGGCCCTTCTCAGAACGGCCCGGGAGCTCTTCTGCAGGGAGGTATGCTGTGTGTCAGATGGTCTGTGGCATCCTCCTACCCAAGTGCAAATTCTCCCTTGAGTCCAGCTTCCTGTGGCCAGTGCCAGACAGTGAGACAGGATTCTGGCACTTCTGACTGCCTTGGACCTTGGCCCATCCTTGGGCAACATTGGCTTGGACTGGTGGAATGGAAGCCCTGGGTCTTCCCGAAAGCTGCCCTGGCCTCTGCCAAGACAGGAGATTGAAAATAACCCAGTCTTGTTTTTATGCCTCCAGTGAGGGGGGCCACTCCTCACCTTTCATCCTGCTTCTAGCTGTGGGACTTTGGGTTAGACAGGAAGCACTCCGCACCTCCAGCCTCAGCGTCACCTATTAGATGAGAATAACGATACCTACCTGGCTGGATTGTTGTGAGAATTAACCTTGTCTAAC
Source organism: Physeter macrocephalus (assembly GCF_002837175.3). Lineage (NCBI taxonomy): Eukaryota > Metazoa > Chordata > Mammalia > Artiodactyla > Physeteridae > Physeter > Physeter macrocephalus. The sequence continues at coordinate 178,705,706 of NC_041224.1, forward strand.
AGGAGCTTATTATAAGGCCCTTATCTGGTGTAATACCTATCCTATACGTAATAGTATGGTACCAGAGAGGAAAGAGATGCCTCAGAAATTACCTGAAGGAGCTGTAATTGATGGTGTCAACTGCATTCATTTAAAAGCTCCCAAGTGGATGGGGTACCCAAATTCCCCTGTCCCAGAAGAATGGAGAGTTCAACTAAGTTTTGGAAGAATACCAGTTGGGATGGGACAGGCCAGCCCAGACCACGCACATTTAAGGCATCATGACGTACCCTCTACCAGGGACAGACAACGAGAAATGTGAGTTGACAACACTTTTGCACCGTGTGGGGCATTTGCCCAAGATTCTCCCTCCCTCGTGTCCCCCCTCCCTCCCTCCGGCAGTTACGGATTCAGTAGCCACTATTTACCTAATACCGACCACGACTCTTCCTCTCTTGTCTTGACCAGCTCCTGACCCTGGATTCCGTCTCCCACTCCTGGTCTTGCATCCTTCCTTTGAACTTGGTGATGGTACTTGGTCATCTGGCTTGGAATATAGCCATCTCCTTCGCAAGGATTTGATGTCAGCTCAAGCCATTCACCTGAATCAGGTAGAATCCCCCTTCTGAACTGTGGGCGTCTGGGCCTCTAATTTTGAGCCTTCTGGGTCAACTCTCTCCCGTCTGGGCAAACTCCAATCCCTCCGGAGAGGTGTTCAGACCGTGTGGGTAGCAGGTGGACCCTCCAAATGCTGAGGGTGAGGAGCATGATCAGCACTGACGCCTTTGGACTAGAGCCTAAGATTCGGCTGTCAAGTGTGTGCACATATGGGAATCAGGTTCTCACAGTTCCCCAGAATTCCTGGGTAAACGAGGTGTGCTTCCCTCACTGTCCAACACAGATGTCACCTGCCTCTCACATTCCCACAGTCCCCTGCCCCTCCTTTGACTTCCCATATCCCTGTGTCCAAATCTGCCCTTCCTCACTCATTCATCCTTCATCAGTACCGCTGACAGAGCCCATATTACATTGTTAAACCCAGAGCCACCAGTCTCTCCCAAAGGGCTATGAACTTCTTGAAGTTGGGTCTTCTTTTTGAGTCATGCTCACCCAGCAGAAGGTCTGGTCATCTGGAAGTGCTTGGCGAATTAATCATTCATTCTTTCATTTACTCAAAAAATATTGGGCCCTTTCTATGGTGCCAGAGGCTGGGTGATAAATAGCAAGAAATAAGACGTATCCCATCTCTATCCTGGTGGAGCTTCAAGTCTTGAGTGGGAGATAGATTTTAAACAACTATGCATGGCAAAATTACCTGATTACACACGTGACCAGTGCTATGAAGCCCAGGTGCCCGGGGCTTTGTTAACCTGCCAGCTGGACTGGTCTTGACCCTCATAAGAAGCTGCATCTGCTTCTCTCCTGTGTTTTGGGGGGACTCTGAAAGGAGGACAAAGCTATAGACTTGGTGGGAGCTGGTCGATGGCTTTGGCTCCCTGGGGTCAATCGGGTCAGCAGAGTCTTCGGACATCCTTGGAGGAAAGAGAGACAAGTGTACTTTGGAGTTTGTGCAGCTGCTGCCTGGTCATTTCCTGGGCAGTTGTGACCAGCCAGCCCACCACAACATTCACTCAAGCACCGTGCCTGTTAAGGAAAGTTCTCTTGAGTGTCAGGGTTTGATCTGCCCTGTCAACTTTCAAGTATTTCTCTTAGATGTGTTGCCAAATGACAAACCGAGGGTAGAATGGAATATGTGTTGACCTTTTCACTTCCCTCTACCGTATTTCTTTGAGCTTCTCAAAATGGCTGCCTGGGACACTGGCTATCGCTAACATTGCTAGAATGTTCTACAGCACCCCCGGCAATGGGCATACGTTGTTTCAGTCGCCATCCCTGACGCCTCCCTCCCTCTGCTTCCAACTCCAGTCCACCCCCTGCAGCATCTCTCCAGGGAGCCCATGAGTCTACGGTTCTCATCGTCATCACCCCCATGTTGGTCCAGGCTCCTTGGGCTGTCATCCACCGCCGACTGGTCTTCTTGCTCCTCCTCCAATTTGCTCTCCTCCCTGTGCATCTTTCTAGAATGACTGAGAAAGAGTCCCCTGCTCCTTAGAGCTCTCTCATGAGTTCCCAAAGCCCCAGGGTGAAGTCCAAGCTCCTTGGCTTCATGTTCAAGGATCCTCATGACTTGGCCTCCCGTCACACCTCCCACCACAAGCTCCCTGACCTCGTGCATCACCCGGCAGACCATCCCCCCACCCCCGAGTTTGCGTGCATCTGTGCCCCTGTGCCTTTGCACAAGCTCACCCTTTAGCCCTCTCCCCACGGTGCTCAATCACCGGAGGGCTTGTCCTGCCCCTCCGGCTGGGATGAGTCCACCCCGCCACTCAGAACTGTTCCATGGCCATGAACTTGACTTCCATGAGGAAACCAGTCCTGTTGCTTGGCCGTGATCTGGTTAGGCATCTGCCTTCCCACCCAGACCTTGAGCTTCCCGACTGGGGGTGCTTGGTCTTGGGTGCCTCGGACTCCCCACTCTCCAGTACAGAACCTGTGCAGAGTAGCTCATCCATCAGTAAGAATACGGGTTGAGTGAACGAATGAATGAATGCACAAAAGAATGATTGTGAGGCTGTGCTGGGGGGCAGATTACATCCCTGGCAGAGAACCGGGGTCCTTGGCGCTGAGGTCTAGCACCTCCTCATGACTGAGACTGGTCCCCCTCCTCCAGCCAGCTCCACTTTGCTTTCTGCCTGTGACTCATTAAGAGATATGTAACCTTAATCCTTGAAATTGCCTGTGATGGAGCGTGTTTTCACTCAATGGCCTGAACATGGGGATTTTATTCCTTTCTTAAATAAATCTCGCTCCCCCAGGAAGTTTGGACAGGATGTGGGCAATCGGACCAGGGCTCGAAACTGAACATTTTGCAAAAGGCCCGTTTCAAAATTTGAAGGCCCGTTTCAAAATTTGAAACCCCGTGGCCACTGGCCAGAGCCGAGTCTGGTTTGTGGGGGTCGCTGGGGCCTCCTCCCAAAGAAGGGAAGGGAAGATTGAAAACAAACCTTCAACTGTCACTGAATAGGCTGAAGGTTTGCAAGACAGAATTCCGCGGTTTGGTTTTGCTTCTCTGATGAAACTTGACCGGGCTGGGTCACCCTCATCAGCTCTTCTTTCAGACTTTCTGCGGAGGCCTCAAACCCTCCCGAAGCCAGAGGGGAGTTTGAGCTGGTCCTGAAATCAGTGGGACAAGTGTGTGAACGCTACAGGGACCGGGGCTTTGGCCCAGGCCTGGAGGAGAGAGATGCTCAGGAGCAGGCCCGGGGACCATCCAGCCCCACTTGGGGGACCACGGCGACCAGAGTCTCCCCTTCCCTTTGGGAGCAGGCCCCAGAGGGGCTGTGCACTGGAGCTCAGTGGGCCTGACACTGGGGAGAAAGGATAATGACATTATCTTGTGTCTGCTCTCACAGCCCCAAATTTCCACATCTCGCTTGGAGATGGGTGACACCCATTCCTCACTGTGGAGACAAGGACACTGGGGCCTGGGGGGAGGGGGGAAGCTGTGCCCTGGGTCCCGTCAGGGCCACAGTTCAGCCAGACAGTCCTGATCCCACATCCTGCGCTCTCCCTGGGCTTTTCCTCAATGGGCACCCGACACACAGAGCAAAGCCTGAGGCCGGGCTCCAGGATCACAGAAGCGGTGGCGGTGAGGCACAGGGGTAGACAGCCCTGGAGATCGGTTCTCCGTGTTCACACCCTGTGGCCCCGTCCCTGCTGTCCCTGCTGTCCTCGGTGAGTGGACACTGGCCCTGGACTGGCCCCCGAGGACAGGTGATTCTGTTGTCTCTTGTTCTCTTCTGACTTCTCTGTTCTTTTCTCTGCCAGGAAAGAGAGCAGGGAGTGCCCTTGGAGAAGTCACCAGGCCCCTCCAAGTCCTACGCCCGTCATCTGTAAAAGGGAAGTAAATTTCATTCATTTATTCTGCAAACATCTCGAAAGCGCTAAGATCTGGGCACTGACCAGAGCTCGTGGCCCCTGCATGCAGCTCCGCCCCTGTGGAGCGTGTGTGCTGTCCATGCCTTGGGTTCTTCTCCTGTCCCTGCCCTTCCGGAGCCTCAGAGGTGCTCGCTCACATGAGGAATCTCCCCACTTGCCTTTTCGTCCTCACGTCTTCCCTCCACTGGCCTCCCAGGCTCTCAGGGGACCTCAGTATCCCCCAGGGACCCTCACAGAGGGTGATGTTTCCTTCTTCCAGCATCTGAGACTCGAGCTGGAGCCAGTGGCCACCCAGCCTGGCTTCAGTTTCCCCATCTGCAGACCTGGAAGAAGGGTGATGTCTCGCCCGCTGGGGAGAGAGAAAAGATGTCTCCCTATTTCACTGCGGTCCTGACCCCGCTCTCTTCTGTCCTTCCAGGCCCTTGAGCCTCACTTGTAATTTGGGGCCAGTTTTCTGTTTTTTTGTTTTGTTTTGTTTTTTTCAATATTTATTTATTTATTATTTTATTTATATATTTTGGCTTACTGGGTCTTAGTTGCGGCGCGTGGGCTTCTCAGTTGCGGCACGTGGACTCTTAGTTGCGGCACGCGTGCGGGATCTAGTTCCCTGACCCGGAATCGAGCCTGGGCCTGCATTGGGAGTGTGGAGTCTTACCCACTGGACCACCAGGGAAGTCCCCAGTTGTATTTTCTTTTCCCTGAGATCCGAGGCTTCTCCCACTACATGTTTTTTCAACATGATACGATGACAGTCCCTCTAGCTTGGTGGGGGCTGGACCCTGTCTGTGGCAGACGTTCCTGGTATTGGTCCGAGCTGCTGGCAGCTGCCCAACGGGGAGGAAGGTGGGCCTGGGCACAGGTGTCCCTGCTGCAGCCTCAGCTGTCCGCTCACCTCTGCTGCACTGCCCACCCCCGGTGCCGCCGGGCTCCTGGCTTCATTTTCTGATGGCCCCACCTGTGGGGTTCTCCGGGGAACCCCGGCCCACGTTCAGACTTCTCAAAGGCCATCTGTCCAGCCGCCTCTGCCCCTGGCCTCTCCCTGCATCTCTGGGCCCCTGCCTCCTCCTGTTCATGCCCCTCCTCTCTATACAGACCCTCTGCACGGCCCCTCTTCCCTCCCCACAAAACACCCCCGCGGATCTGCAGGTCACATATCCAGATATTCAGTACCCCGGCGAGCCGTGAGCCCACATTCCTCGGCTCGGCTGTTTGTCCAGCTGGCGGGCACTCCTCACACTTTGAAGGAGCCGTGCTTGAAGTGGGGGGAGGTGACCAAAGGAGACTCATTCCGTTCGCAGAAGACAGGGAGTGAGGGGGCCGCTGGGACCCTCCGGTCTGAGTCCTTCGCTTTGCGCGTCTCCCAGCCTCTCCTCCCAGCTCTTTCTCCCCGCCACGCCTTCTCAGGGGCTGCGCTCGGTGCCGGTTTGGAGGGGGACTGGGGGATGCGAGGGCGGGGATGGCTGAAAGATGAGGCTCCCCATATGATAGCCCTTCTCTGGGCTGCGACAGGGCACACAGAGGGAAGGGTTTTATGAGCTAGAAAGTGCTGGGCAGTTGTTGGCGACACAAGGGAGGGAGAGGCCCTTTGGGGACCCCCAGCCCACCTCTGCACATCCTCCCTGCCCCCCACCCTGGAGCTGCTCTCCCTTCCCTTCCTGCCCCTCCCCGGGAGCTGGCTGAGTCAGCAGGTGCTGCTGCATTGGCACCTCACCGAAGCCCCCAGTGCTACAGGGGGCACATCATTGGCTCCCCCTTGCAAAGAAGGAGACCGAGGCTCAGATGAGTGTGATGAGCCCAGCTCTGTGCCTGAGCCCAGGGCGGGTCCCCTGGGTGCCGCCGCAGTCCCAGCACTGGTCCCCTCCCTGGGTCGTAGGGTAGGAGAGAGTGAAGCCGGAGGGGTGCTCTGGGGGCAGAGCCTGGGTGTCTGCCGTCCTCACCTGTGGGATCGGAGGCAGTGTCCCCTTTCATGCGAGGGATCGGGTCCTGAGGGCATCATCACGTGTTTATGGTTTGTTCATCAGGATGAAAGAACTGAACAAATGTTCCAGGCCGACTCCACCAGCGTGGTGACCTTTCATAAAAGCCCTGCATGGAACCATCTGGAAAACGCTCTTCCTCTCTTGAGTGTCGCCCCAAACAGCATGTTTCAAAATACACTGAACACGAGGCTCCAACCATCAGGGGAGCAGGTGCAGGGCCACCCTTGGCCCGCCCGAGCTGCCCCCTGCCCCAGAGCCCACTTGGTGCCCACTTGCCCCCAGACCCTGGCTTCCGTGACCTCAGGGAGAACTTCAGCTGGGGCTTTGTCTGAGACCAGCCCATTTCTTTCACAGCGGTGAGAGCCTGGCCTCGCTTAGTTCCCAGGCCAGGAATGGCGTGGCTGGAACGGATCGGAGCAGGCAGTAAAGAGCTAGAGCATGGCTCCCAAATCCAGGATCGGGGGGTGTCAGCCTCTAATGGCAGGGCTGGAGGGGAGCCCCATGACTCCGGGGCCATACGGAGCGGCCACCCAGCCCTGGGGGATGCAACTTACAGTTAGTGTCCTAGCTCTGGGCTGGAGCTCTGGTGGCCTTATGAATGAGCATTAAATCCTTAAAAAGTTAAAAAGAATAAACTAAAAGAGCCATTTGTGGACCAGTGATTATTGGTGTCATGGGATGAAGACTGTCATCCGTCCAATTCTGTGGACCCCTGGATACAATAGACAATGACAGTGATACTAACAACAGCGCTAACTCGACGGGTGGAAGTCGAGGGCACTGATCGGCTAGGCCAACCCCACAGGCCCCTGTGTTCTTTATCTCACAGACGTCCCAACTGGCCGAAACAGAGGTCATCCTCTCCTTCCTCCCCTCTGCCTTGCTCCAGCCTGAGTTTCTCTCCTTCCCCCCTTCACACCTCCTATCACCCCGACCCAGATCTGCCCCGTTCGTCTCACGTTGGGTTAGGGGCACCCTGAGGCGGGAGGCTGCCTCTGCTCTGGCCCCACGTCCCCAGGGCTGGCCTTGCCATTAACCAGCCACCCCTCCAGGGATGGACCTGCGGGTCAGACACGTGCTCACACAGCTGGACGTGGTTTTGTGACTCGGCCCTCTTGTCTTGGAAGGTTGTTCGCACGGAGCCCGCGGAGGTGTGGCTGCTTGAGCACACGGCTTCCTGAGGACACTTCCAACGGGTGGAGCCCTTGCTTTGCTGGGTGAGTTGTGCTTTTCCTGGTTACACTCTAAGAGGCTTGAGTGCCCGTGACTAAGGGCCAGGCTGGGTCTGGAGAAGGTAAAGACTAGAGGCGATACTAGCCTGTGTGAAGGCCTCTGAGGGGCCCGAATGCACGCACGGCCCACCTGGGCAGTGGCGGGTAGGGGCTGGACCGTTTCTGGCAGCTGCTTCTCTGAGTGAAGGATGAAGCCACTCAGAAGCTACCCAGAGCATAGAGGGGAGGTCAGCAGGGTCCCGACCCCAGACACCTGGCCCTCATCTCTGGTCCCACCCAAGTGGTCACTTTGCAGCTGACCAGACGCCAGAGTCCTTGTTGGCCGCTTGAGCTGGGACTCAGGGTTACCTTCACACCCCTGCCCCCCGCTGAGTCTCTTATAAATTATGCAGATAATTGTGTTTTGTGAACTCATTTCTGTCGTGGAGAGTGAAGACGGGGGAGTCATGTGAGTTTTTCCCGTAAAAGTTACTAAGCTGATAACTAAACTTTACTGCATGTAATAATTCTAGAAAAAAGAAATACGTTTATTGTGAAAACTTGTAAAATACTAAAAATAACAAGAGTTTCACTGCTCAAAGATGACCACTGCCAGCATTCTGGTGACCAGCCTCTGGTCTTTTGGTTTCACCTATAAATTGCAAAAGTGTGTGTGTGTGTGTCTGTGTGTGTGTGTGTGTGTGTGTGTGTGCGTGCGTGTACACACATATGTATCTATATTGTAAATTGGGTTCATCACAGTCATCCTAATTTTTCACCTAACTCTACATCCTGAACATTTTCACATGCCATTGAGTAATTTCCTGTCTTGTGATTTTTTTTTTACCTAGTATCCTAGCAAATGACTATATCATAATTGATTTAATTGACCTGCTCTTGTCAGATATTTACATGATTTTTAAAAGTTGGATGGTGTAAGTTGGGTTGAACAACTTTGTTTTTTTCATCTTTCAGTTTCCTGCAGTGCATTCTGAAAGTGGAATGGCCATGTCAAAAGGTGTGAGCATTTTATGGCCAAATTGCCCGTCTTTGTACCAACTTAACTTAACATTCTCAGAATTAGTTTGAGAAGTGACTGTTTCTCTGGGAATTATCAAAGTTTTTAAACATTTGCCAATTTGTCAAAACGCAATATTTCATTCTTCTCATTTTCAGTTGTTTTATTACCTGCGATAAGAGCATTTCCTCCCGTATCTTTATTGGTGCTTTGTATCTGAGTTGTCATTTCAGGTTCTTTGCGTTTTTCATTGAGTTTTATTTTTGTTGAAGTCATGTACATACATCATTTTAAGCATCAAATAGTTTTACAAAATTTTGTAGAAGCATCAGCCTTCTCCACTCCAATCCCATATCCTGCTCCACAGAAGCAACAGCTTTTAACTCTTTGAACTGAGTCTCTTGACATTTACAACCATTTTTCTAAGTAACATTCTGATTTTTCTAGTTCTCAAAAAAAATTTTTTAGCTTAAGCATTATCTTGACTTTTTAACCACAGAAGATGAAGATTTAAATCTCTTTCACAAATGCCCTTGGCCTCACCACACACAGGAAGACCTCTCTGTCCCATCCTTTCAATATATTTAGCTCACATTTTTGGTTTGATCAATATTCAGTGTTTACATTATTTTAACAGTGTAAATACTCTTGATAGCGGAACAACAGCACGAGGTTTATTTACTTCTCCTTACAACTTTTTGTTTTCTCTGGAGGTAATAATTGTCTTGGTTTTTGTTTGTGTGTTTCTTTTTTCCCTCTCTCTTTGATTGGTTGGTTAGTTTTTAATGAACTTATCACAAATTTATCCCCAGCCTCTCAAGACATTCAAACACATTAGTATTTTTTGTTTTTATTTAACGTGTTTTACCTTTTTGAAGAAATCTCTTCCTGGAGCCTCCTTGCCTCTTCTCTTCTGGATTGGTTCATCTTTGGGCTTCCTGCCCTTATCTTGGGATCTCCTCCTCATTCTCTGCCTCGGGATTCCCTTGACCATCTCCCCTTGGTTGGATCCCTGATTTTGTAAATCCCGTGTTATCCTCTTTTTTGGTTTACTTCCTTGTTTAGCTAGAGTGCATCCTCTAGCAATTTCCTGAGAAAGGGTTCATGGGAGGTAAATTTTTGGAAAATCTGAAAAGGAAAATGTCTAGTCCACACTGATGTTGATGGCTTGTCTGGGAATAGAATTCCACTTAGTAACTTCTTTCCCCTTCAGATTTGGAAAGCATAAATAATTGCCTTCTGGCTTCTAGTGCTGTTGATCAGAAGTCTGAAAACTTTTGGATTCCTCATCCCTTGTATGTGATCTTTTTTTCTCCTCCCTTTCTGGAACTTGCAGTGTTTTCTTATTGTCTTCTTGTGCTTTGAATTTCATGTGTGTGCGTCTTGATGTGGATCTACGTTCATCCATTTTTCCAGGCCCTTTTGATCTGAAAATATGTGTCCTTCAGTTGTGAAAATTTTTCTTAAATGATTCCTTGGACAATGTCCTCCTATCACTTTTCTCTTTCTTGAACTTATATTGTTTGTATGTTGGATCTCTTTGACTGGTTCTCTGCTATTCATGTATTTTTCCTCTGATTTTCATCTCTTCACCTCTTTGTTGTCTTCCTGAGAGATTTCTCTGTCTTCTTCTTTTAACCTATTTTCACTTCTGCAATCTCTGATATTCAAGGGTTTTTTTTTTATTATACCCTAAACAGTATTTTATAGCATTTTGTTTCATGGATGTAATTGCTTCTTTGATATTTCTGGAAATATTAATAATAGGTTTTCTGAAATTTTCTTTCTCTTACAGAGTCTCCAAGCTTTTTTTTTTTTGTCTCTTCTTCCTTCCAAGTGAGTCTCTAACTTCCATGTTACGTGCTTTTCTCAACTCTCTGGTCATATAGATAGATATATAGATATAGATGATATAGATACATATCTGTAACGCACGCATCCAAATACACTAATGAGCTATTTGGAAGCTCTTGGTATGTGGCTGGGCCTTGTAAACTATGGGCTTTACTGTAGAGTGAACTAACTGGTCTTTTTTATTGGGGAACCCAGGTTTCGGCATTTTTATGTTTTTTTCTTTTAGATTGCTCAGATGCTCCAAAGAAAATTTTTCAGTTTCTGGTCTAGAGTATTACTAGCTGCCAGTGCTCTGGGAGATATGTGGAGGAAGACTGGGTGGTCTCAACATCCAACTTGCAAAGCTTTGCTTTCTTCCTCTTTTTAAAATTTAGGACTCTTGCCCTCAACTGGGCATGCATCTCTGTTCCAGTCACCTCTGCTTTGCTTTCTGCATGTAATACATTTTCAGTCTTCTCTCACAGTTAGGGAAGGCTTTGCCTAATGGGTGAAGATCTGGGGCTCTGTCTTCTTCTTTAACAGACTTTTAGCCAATTCATCTTATTTAGGCCCAGATTTTCCTGGAGGCACCTGGTACTGCCAAGTCCTGAGACTTCAGTGGGTTCCATGGCATACCCTGGCCTTCATTTCAGCTTTCCTCACTGCCAGTCTAGTGTTCCCAGCTCTGAATCAGTTACCACTCCCCTATCTTCTTGTCCTCTTCCCTGTGTACTCATGCTCCAAATGAAAATCCCTTCACTTTCATTTAGCACAGTTTCAAGAGAGAGGGCAGGTGAATATCTATATGTAATTCACCATATTGAACTGAAAGTCATTTTCCCATTTTTCTCTACTGGTGTATCTTTTATTTTTATTTTATAATACCTTTCAAAATAAGAATAGTAACTCTTTTTCCATCCTATATTACCAGCATTTCCCCCCCATTTTTCATTTGCCATTCCATTTTGTTCATGGAACTTTCAACTTTTTTATTTAAAAAAATTTTATGTTCTAAAAATGTATCACTAATTTGTTCTTATAGTTTCTTCTTGCTTAGAAGCTCATATAATTAGTCACTTTTATTTTTTCCTAGTTCTTTCATGATTTCTTCTTTATATTGCATCTTTAATCCTTTAATTCTTATGAGAAACAACTGTATCCTTCATTTCCACATTTACCACATGCTAGATACTTTTATAGTTTTTGTTTCTCATTGTGGCTTTCTATTATGCCATTAATCTGTCTGTTCTTACCCTAGTATTGCTTTGTTATAATATATTGTATAGTTATAATATGTATTATTATTTGATAGCAATAGTCTTCCTTCATTCTTATTTTTCAAGATTTTCTTGTTTAGTCTCATTTGTTTATTCTTACAGGTGAATTTTAGTAATATGGTGAAGTTAAAAACATGCTTTATAGATATTCTGTGGAATTTTATAAAATTGTAAATTAAAGAGAATTGGTATTTTTTGATACTTTGGCTTTACATATTTTACAGTTTAATATATATATTCACAATTTGTCAAATTTGACAAATTCACAATTTGTCATTAAGTTTATTTCAAGGAATTAAGTACTGCTTCTATTGTGAATGTTTTCTTATATTTTCTGACTGGTTGTTACTGGTATGTAGGGAAGAGATTATGTATCTATTGTTTTGGCTATCTCATTGAATTCTCTCATATGTTCTACAAGTTTTTAGTTGAATGTTTTGGAATTTCTAGGTAAAGAGTCATTCATATCTATACAATTATAGCAAGTTTAAAAAATTTTTATCTCTTCTATTTCTCTTCCTTGTCTTATAGTATTGGCTAGATCTTCCAAAACGTTAAATTGTTGATAACAGAAAACTTTGTCTCATTTCTGGTTCATGTTAAGTATGATAACAGATACTTTTTTAAGGCTGTATGTTTTTATAATGCTAATTAAGTATTTATTTCTATTTCATGTACGATTAAAATCAGGAATGGATTAGAACTTTATGAAATACTTTTTTGATATCTGTAGAGATATTGGTGTCGTTTTTCTCCATTGACCTGTTGATGCAATGAATTATAATAATGTTTCATAACTTTGAAACATTTTTGGATCAAATTCTACCTGGTTGTGGTATACTGGCCTTTTAATATACTACATGATTTGGTCCGCTAGTATCTCAAATTAATTTTTTGTTCATTTGATTTCAAAGTTATGCTGGCTTTGTAAAATGAATTAGGGAACCATCCACCTTTTTCTGTATTCTGTACCATATATACATCATTTAAATGATCTATTTCATGAAAGCTTGAAAGAACTCAGCCATATAACTCTCCTGGGATAATTGTGGCAACTTTTCCTATTTCTTCTGTATTTATTGGATTCTTTAGATTTTCTAAGTCTTTAGAATGTTTGCTTCTTTTCCTAATATAGCTCAGTGTTTACATGTGCAGGCCCTGGAAGCAGACAACTTGGGTTCAAATTCTTGCTCTGTCATTTCTCATGTGACCACGGGAAAACTATGTCTTCTCCCTAATTCTTAGTTTCCTCACTTGTTAAATGGTTAATGAGAGCCTGTAGCTAAGAGGGCCACTGTGAGAATCAAAGAGATAAAGTATCTTGCACTGAGTCTGGCACATAGCGAGTGCTCCATGATTCTTTTAAAGCTAATCTTTTTAAAGCTAAGCTTTTAAAGCTAATCCTAGAAAATAATCTATTTTTCTGAGATTTAAATATTTCTTAGCATAGAATTATAAATAGTATTTTAATAATAAAATTTTATCTATTTCTGTGATTATATCATCTTTTTCATTCTTAATTTTGTATGTGTGTACTTTATCTCTTTTTTTATTAGGTGAGGTAGAGGAGTGCATATTTTAGAGGTTTTTCAAAGAATCAGTTCTTGGGAATAGTTTATCAATTCAACTGTTTTTGTGTGTGTGTGTTCAAATTCACCAATATCTGCTTTTATCTTTATTGATCCCTTCCTTCTGCTTTCCTTGTTTTATGGATCTGTTCATATGTCCCTTATGTTATTCTTCTTTAATACTGAAACCATTTCGTAGTATGAATTTGCCTCTGGTTGCAATTTTGACTGCCTGTCATAAGTTTTAATATGTAGTCTTTTCAATATTCAAAAATTTTTATAATTATGCTTTTCATTTCTTCTTGTAATTATGCTTTTCATTTCTTCTAGTTCTTAGAAGAAATGATTATCTGAATTAAATATGCAAAAGTAGAGCTTACTTTTTAAATTAATTTCTACTTTATTTGGGTTGTGTATTGTTGCTTATACTTTTTTATTCAATTGTGGTCATATTTCATTGCGTTTAGAGAATGTGGACACCCAAATTCTACTTTGGGGAACTTATGGATGTCTTCTTTGTGCTTTCTTTAATTAATTTTGTGAATGTTTCATGGGCCTTTAAAAGTAAGGTGTACATCTTGTTTATAGGATACAGATTTTGATGTAAAGACATTTAGTTTTACTAGCTTTTCATTTGATTCTTTTGGATTTCCTTAGTAAAGAATTAAGTAATTGTAAATAACCGTAATTTAAACGTCATTCTAATAGTTTATAACATTTATCTATTTTTTGTTTTATTGTATTGGTTAGAGCTTTTAGGACAGTGTAAACTAACATTGATGAAGTAAGCATCTTTATTTCTCATTTTCTAAGTACAATGTTACTTGCCTCTAGATTTGAGGTATGTTTCTCACTTACTTTTTGCCTATTTGATGTCTTTATGACTGAGAGGGCTCTGGACACTTTCTGTTTCCCCATTTTTGGATGCTATTTTATTCCTAATGTAAATGTTTGTGAATGTTGTTGCTGTGGATGGTACCTTCTGTCTCTGAGAGGTGGTTTTCTTCAACCTGCTTAATGACTTTGCTCTTGGGTACTTGAAATTCAGAAGCATCTCTGCTTTATTTTCATTTGTGTTCCCGAGTTAGGTAACGCTGCTTTCTCATATAATTGTTTCTGGAAGTCTGTATTCAAGGCAAAGTGTTGTTTGAAAGTTGAACCAGAGACTTGCATGTTCCAAAGAATTCTGCTCTTCGAGAGCTCAACATTCTGTACCTTTCCAGGCAATTTCTAGCATTCCACGGATGTTCTTTAATTTCGTTCTTTCCAAACACATAGTTGACTGCCTTAAATTCAATTATTGAGGCTAAGGACTGGCCACATTAGGTTCACCTAATGATTTCCATCTTTGTCTTCATTTCTTAAGTATATATGACATCTATGTTCTTACCACCGGTATCAGCGATTTTATTTTTCCATTTTCCACTTATCTTTATAGAACAATAAGAGCAAAATGTAATTAAACACTGGTTTTCAAATGCAGCCAAGCCTTTTATTCAGACCAAATATTACCCAGAAGCTCGATAAGTAAAATAGATCAAATCAAAGCTGCCCTATTTGGAGCTGGGTGGAGACCTTGAGCTGTGGGCACCATCCTGACAGTGACAGGGGGCCCCAAGTACCCCTAAGAATACCCTTTGAAAGCCTCTGCAACGAGATATTTAAGTAATTGCAGAAACCAATGGAACAAATTGCTGTGTATGCAAAACTGGGGATGCCGTTGATAGGGAGTTGACTGCTGGCCATCAGCTGCTGTATAAATTCCGTAGTTTTTTCAGATGTCAACGCATGATTGTGTGGGCTCCCTGAGAGGCAAATGCACAAAAATTGAGGCCCATCCCTTGGATTTGAGTCTTTTTGAGTTAATTTATTGAAAGTGTGCTTCAAATAGACAACATGTAGTTGGCTTTGAGGATTTTTGACTTGAAAACGCCCTCTTTTTAAGGGTGTTTAACTCATTTACATGTTTTTCTGGATTCTCTTGTTTGAACTTAAAAAAACTACACTTAATGCTTGTTTTCTTTTTTTCACCCTTTTTTTCTTCCCTGCTATCTTTTAGTATATTATATAGACTACATTTCTCTTAAAAAATTTTTTTGGCTGATTTAGGATGTACACAACCAGTTTCTAAGTCTGTTAGTGCTTACGCCTCAGTTAAAACAAAACAAAACAAAACAAAACAAAACATGCTTACGTCTAAATTTCTGTGTGGTAAAGCAGTGAAATAGTGTTGTCCTGACTCTGCCCTCTGTAATTATTCAGCTGAGGAGGTATCTGTTTCTTCCCCTTCCTCCTGGGTATCCCCTTCCAAATGCTAAGATATGAGTGGGATTTATCACCATCTCCTCTACTTAGCTTTTCCACCCCTGTGTCCTAATCTTTGGGAGGAGAAAATCACCCATCTGCTTTCTGTGGTCCAGCCCCCCTCTGCAGTAGCTGAAACTCCATACTGTTTCTGGACTAGAGATCATGGAAGCCTGAAATCCTAGCGTGCGGCATACCTCCATCATCACATATTGGTGTGTGGATCGTGTCTGTCTTCTCCCATCCTGTGAGCTCCTGGGAGGCAGGAACACTGAGGTTGCCCCTTGGGCAGCCTCGGGCTCCACCGGGACTGATGTCAGCACATGTGTGCTTACGGTTGAGTGTCTGCGAGGATGTGTGGGCGAGTCAATGCAAGGATGAGTAGCAGAGAAGTAAATGTGTGCCTGAAGGGGTGAGTTTGTGAGACAGAGGAGAGTACATGGGTGGGTGTATCGATGTGCCATTGAAAGAGCGACCGAACCGGTGGACAGGTGAGGGAGGGGAGCGATGCCTGGGGAAGTGAGAAGGGCCACCAGCCACCAGCCATCTGGGGCCGGGAGGCTGGGTGGGGAAAGTGAGCTCACCCATGTCTCTAGCGATCCAGGAGGCTAGTAGGGTTGCATGTCACTTCATCCAGGAGGACGAGGGTACTTTCAGGGTCCACCTCTGCTATTCAGAGTTGTCTGTTCTTTCCTTGCCACTACTCTGTGGAATATCTGGTGCTGGGCACCGGAGATGCAAAACCAAGGTCGGTGACCCCTTCCTGCATCAGAGGAGCTCCCATACCAAGGAGCGGCGGGGTTGAGTTCCTCTCCCATCACAGACACAGGGAAAATAAAAGCCATCCAAGTGAACCCCCACAGCTTCCCACCATCTTCCTCGCCCACTGGCTTCTCTTTCCCTAGGACCAGGGAGGAAGTGACCTGCTGCTGGGCCAGCGGCACCCGTCCCCTGAGCTTGGGCTCCATCCCTCCAGCTTCTCAGGAGTCTCACACAGCCCTCCCCCACCCTGCAGCCTTCCCGTTGGCCCCTACCACACTGCTGTCCTTTGAGTCTGAAAAATCCCAGGAGTCCACCTCCTCCATCGAGCTACCACCCTCTTGGTAGACTCTCTGTATCTCATTTTCGTTTGACTTCTCACCTTATCTCTCCCCTGGAAGTGCTTTCATTAGGATCACCAGCGACCTCCATCTGCTTGCTGACTCAGCATCTCCGCTAGGATTTCTCACCAGTGCTTCGAACTCAGAGCACTCAGAGCTAAACTCCCGCTCCCCCGCCAACGCTCATTCTTCATCAGATGCTCCCCAGCTCAGAGGCAGGTGCCACCCCCTCCTGATGTCCGTTCCAAACACTTGCACAGATTCTTCACGTTGTCTTACTGCTCCCCATTCCTCACCCACATCTGGGACCTTACCAAGTCTGCTGTGCCCTTCCTTCTAACTATTTCCAAACATGCCCACTTTCCTGCATTTCCATGACTCCTACCCTGTCCAGGGCGCCACTCTCTTCTTTTAGACCCTATACTCTTTCTCCCTGCCTCCACTTTTTCCCCCAGCGCTTTCTCTTCATATCAGCAAGAGATGTAAAAATGTAAAACTCAAGTCCTTTATCAACCAATAAGAGCTTTCCCTTGGCTTAAGGATAAAATCTGTAATCATTAACCTTTGCTGTAAGGCTCTGAATGATCTAGTCCCCACCTAGCTCCTCGGCATCATTTCTGGCACATTTCTGGCGCTCCATGTACCATTCACATAGATGCTCTTTTGCTTACCATGCTCCATCCAGACCATGCTCCACCTATCTGGTCCCTGAGCCACCTATCTGGTCCCTGAGCCATTTATCTGGTCCATGCTCCATCTGGTCCATGAGCCATCTGTCTGGTCCACGCTCCATCTGGTCCATGCTCCATCCATTCCATGTTCCATCTGGCTCACGCTCTACCTGTCTGGTCCATGAGCCCTCTCTATGGTCCGTGCTCTATCCATTCCTCTGCTTCAAGCCTGCACTGTCCACTCTTGTCCCCTCTCTTCCTAGCTTAGTTTCCTCATCCTTCATCTTTTATTTTAAACTTCTTCTGAGAAACTCCTCCTGATTCATCAGATCTTCTTCTAATATGCTCCCTGCTCCTTTGCAACATTTTGGCCCCTTTTAATTTTGAAATCAATGCTCTGCAATAATTATTTCCATGTGAGTCTCCCCTGCTAAGCTAGAAGCTCCAGGAGGACAGAGACCATTTTTATTCACAGCTCCAGCACCTCATGGGTTGTTTGTTTGTTTGTTTTTTAAAATAAATATGAGCTTATTTCTCTGAGTCACCACATGGAAGGTGTGATGGAGCTGGGGGAAAGACGTGAGCAGGGTGCTGTGGAGGGTAGGGGATGCAAAGCTTGGAGCTGGAAGGTAGTGTCAGAGCTCAGGGATCACGGAAGAGGACGGAGACAAAGGCTGAAACCTTGAATGCTGTTCTAGGGAGTTTGTTGTTCAACATCTGGATTGTGAGCAGGGGGGTGCCATGCAGTGGGTTTCGAGACTTCGGAGGATAGCCATGCCACCCACCATGCTGCCCAGAAGCCTGCCCTTGCCCTTTCCTTGGACACTAACTGACCTCATGGCTGCGCCTCCCATTCATGCAGGGTGATGGTATTGACAGTTGGGCTACGAGAGGGGATGGAGAGACCCAAGGAAGACCTCTGGGAGGAAGTGGAGGTGTTGAGCAGGGTCTGGAAGCACCCACTGCCCACTCAGCTCTGTGGCTTGAGTCTGCAAGGGCATGTGGCATGTGGCGAGGACTCTCAGAGCTTGGGTGAGCTCAGGCAGGCTGTTACCCAGAAGCCGAGGCCCCCCTTTCACATATGAGCTCTGCTCTTAGAATTTCCCATCCTGCCATATGCAGAGCAAACCACTGCCCTTCACTGTGACTAAGAAACAGTTGACCGTGTAATGGCCAAAGCACGGTCAACATTGCATGGTTTGCTTCTTCTCGGTCTTTCCAAGTTGGCATGGCCTTCCTAGGGGAGATGCTGCTTCAAGGTAGAAGCACGTGTTCCCTATCAGAAATGCTACCCCAGACTTGAGGGGAGCAGTTTATGTTCATTACGTGCCTGCTTCCCAGTGCCAAATCAGGCCTCAGAAAGTTTTCTGGAAGCCTGGAAGCGACACCAACTTCAGGGACAAGCCCTGGTTCTGGGGTCAGCACCATGGTTCCTGCAGAGATGGTAGACTATGGAACGTAGGCTTTATGATTTTTGACCTATGTAACATGGTCCACTAACTCTCAGTATCCAATCCATCCTCGGAGGGCACCCGGAGGTGTTGCCAACGTGAGGGAAGAGGACACTGGGTTTAGCTGCGGCCCTGCTCCACGGTAATCCCTGGGGCCCATGTCTGATGTCTGAGTCTTACAACAAGACCTATTAAATGCAGCCCCTGGGGGCTTTTCTGGAGGTGATGCAGCTTTGGGGAGAGACACCGGTTCCAGCCTCAGCCATGGTCCTTGAAGAGATGGCTTGCCGTGTGGCATATGCACGAGGAAAGATTTGTGTGACGTGGCCCACCACTTCCCAGTAGCCTGGCCAGCTTTGGAGGGCTTCATGGAACCGACACCACCTTCAGGGAGACCCACCAGCCCAGCCTCCATCACACTGTGTGGTATTGAAGAGATATTCCCCTGTGTTTGTACGAAGGCCCACCTCTGATCAATATTAAATTCAGTCTCAGAGGTTTTCTGGAGGCAGTGCCAAGACTGGGGATGAGATGGAGGTTCTGACTTTAGGGAATCCATTGGCCAAAACGACACCCACCTGGTTTATGAAGATGGCACGGTGGTTACTGCTCAGATCCCATGTGGCCCGAGAGGACCTCCTGGAAATGCCCCTGGCGTTGAGGCAGAGACGGCCGCCAGTCTTTCCTTGTGGCACAGTTATTTTTTTTAGCGCTCAAAACGAGCGCTCGTGACCTGGGCTTCACGTGCCCCGAGGCTATTTGCTTGGCCTGCTCAGGATAACTAGACAGGTGTTCTTTTCGGTGGTGCGCACGCCATCTTCTATTTCTCATTTTGCTCTCCACCAGCCCCCACACAGTCCTGTTAGCCACATGCCATGCCCACCCTCCCACCACGCCCACCTACCCGTTCCCTCAGATCCAACATGGTGCCCGGCACCTAGTAGGCACTTGATCGGTATTTCTGGAATGATGAAATCCAGAACATCGTCCACT
This sequence comes from Physeter macrocephalus, assembly GCF_002837175.3. Lineage (NCBI taxonomy): Eukaryota > Metazoa > Chordata > Mammalia > Artiodactyla > Physeteridae > Physeter > Physeter macrocephalus. The sequence continues at coordinate 178,725,089 of NC_041224.1, forward strand.
TCCGCTCAGTGGGACTTTCAGCCTTGGAGGGCTTCCTGGAGGAGTTGCCAGCTTTGGGGATAAGCCACCAGTTCCAGCGTCTGCGTCAGCTCCTGACAGTGGAGACAAGACTCCTAGCCTGTGTGTGCTTGTCGCATGATGCATGTGTTGTACTCGACCTGCCCTCTGATTCCCCCCAGCTCTGGAAGGCTTTCTGGACGTGTCCTCAGCCTCTGTCCTCGGCATCCCTGTGTGGTACTTGGAGAGATAGTAGACCGTATAGCGTACGCTTTATCTGTGACGTATGTAACACGGTCCACTAACCCTCAGTATCAAATCCATCCTCGAGGCTCCCAGAAGTGACGTCGTCTTCAGGGAGACGCCCTTGGACCCAGCATCAGGCCTCTCCATGACACTCGAAGAGATGGTTTTCTGTATGGCATGTTCTTTTCTGCATGATGCGAAATGACATACTCTCGCTCTTCTTATATCAAGTTCTGCCTCGGGAAATCTCACCATCTCTGGGGAGGAGATCTTGATTCTCTTTCTGGGATCAGTGCTGCTCTCTGGCATTCAATGACATGGTTGACTTCGCGACTCTTGTTTAGTGTGACACCATGACCTGCTTCTTCTCAGCATCAAATGCAGCCTTGAAGAGGTCCCCAGAGGCAACTTGGCAGACGCGAGCCTTCTTCCGGTCATCACTGCCATCGTGCGGTACTTGAAGAAATGGTTTACCGTCCCACATACATTTTGAATATGTATGTGGGACGGTAAACCGCTTCTTGGTATCCAGCCCAGCCATCCAAACCATCCTGGAGAGAGCCTGAAGTTAGAGAAGCGACACTGGTCTCAGCATCCTCCCTGCTCCATGGTACTTGGTGGAATGGTAGACTGTTAGATGTGTACTTAATCTGTTAATGCTTGCGACAGTCTTCTCCTCAGTGTCAAATGCAGCCTCTAAGGGCTTCCCTAGGACAATGATAACCTCTAGGAAGGTGTCCTGTTTCCACCTTGGTGCACCCCGCCCCGTAGTCCTTGAAGAAATGGTGGTGGGCACCGCGAATGTTCACGAAGGAGGGCTGTTGTTCCACGTTCTGCCTCTTGTCAGCCTCAGAGCTATCCTCAGATGGCTCCAGGACCGAGCGCCCGTGTAGAGGTGGATGTGGGTGCCCGCGAGACGATGCCACACCAGGTACTTGAAGACACACTGACTCGTGTTTGTCACTGACGGTGCGTGTACAGTCTATCTTTTTTCCATGTCAAGTTTAGTCTTCTCGGGGAAGACGCCCTGGCTCTGGACTCAACATTGCTCCTCCACGAAGATCTGATGGGCCACATTATGCTTACAGACGATGTATGGTCCATGGGCCCACTTCCTCCCCTCTCTCCAGCCCAGCCTTGGAGAACTTGCTGAAGACACTGCCACTCTGACAGTAGAGTCTGAGCCCTGGTTCTGGCGTCAGCGCCGACCTCACGGTACCTGGAAAGGGTTCAACCGCACTGCATGTGTTTGATTAACAGCGTATGTACCGTGGTCTGCTTCATTTCAGTATCAGATATTCAGCCTCATAGGTCTCCAGGGGGGTCATGTCAACCTCAGGAGACAAGGTACTGGTTCTGGCGCCAGGACCGCGTTGAGATACTTACTAGAAGTTGACCACGCTTCATACGTCTTACTTACAACGCATGTGACTCGGTCCACCTTTTCATAACAGCCACTGCACCTTGGGGGCTTCCTGTAGGCAATGCTGAGTATCAGGCATAGCGCTCGTCCTGGCGTCATCTCCACTCTGGGTCCTTGAGGGGTTTCTCTGTGCCGCGTCCACCGTGCCTCTAGCAAACATTGCACGGTGGCCTCTTCTCAATACTGCATCTAGCCTCAGAGGGCTTCCGGAAGGTGATGCTAAGGAGAGGAAAGAGGCGCTGGGTCCGACATCAGCCCTTCCCACGGTACCTGAAAAGATGGTTGACCACAGAACATGCGCTGTCTCTATGTCGTATGTAATGTGGTCCACGTCTTCTCAATATCAAATTCAGTCGCAGAGGGCTTCCCAGAGGCAAAGCCAACTTCGTGGGAGACGCACTGGTCTGGCCTCAGGCCCATTCCACTGTATGTGGAGAGATGGTCGACCATAAAACGTACGTGATGTTTATGACGTATGTCCCATGGTCCACTAATTCTCAGCATCAGTCAGCCTGAGGGGACTTCCTGGAGGCCATGCCAACTTGGGAACAGGGCCTGTGTGGTAGGCGCCATCCAGCACAGATCATATGCTTTATCCCACCAACCGACCCTCAGCACTCAATCCCAGCCTTACAGGGCATTCTGGAGGTGGTAGCAGCACTGGGCATGGGTTTGTGGCCGTTGCCACCCTTGCTGACGGCTGATGACTCATGACGCAGATTGCAGGGGCTCCCTGGAGGTGATCCCAGAGGAAGGGAAGAGAGGTGGGGTTGGCGTCCCTTCCTGGTATTTGAAGACGCGGTTGACCATGGTGTGTACGCTTTATTTATGACGTAGGACACATGGTCTACTTCTTCTCAATATCACATCTCGCCTTGGAAGACTTCCAGGAGGTGATCTCAGCTTTGAGGAAGAGCCACTGCCCTGGTGTCAGTACTGCTGCTGCTTGGTACTTGGAGAGAGGTGGTCCGTGGCGCGTTCGCTTTATTTATGGCGCACATTACACGGTCGACCTCTTTGCGGTATCTAATCCCGCCTTGCAAGCTTTCCTGGAGCTAACATCAACGGTGGGGTGGGGACACTAGGTCTGCGCTCCGTGCAGCTCGGCAGGGTTTGTTTGTGATGCGTTTGTCTTGTGTGTGATGATAACTCCCGGGTGGCAGCCTTATGCCCAGCAGACCACGCTGGCTTTGGCGGCTTCAAGGGCAGGGCTAACTTGTGGACGAGCAGAGTGGCCTCAACACGTGCCTGGGTACATGAGATGGTTGACCAGAGAGCACACGCTTTATTTGTGCCGTTTGTGACCTGGTCCACTAACCCTCAGTATCTAATCCCCCCTTGGAGAACTTCCGGAAGAAGTGCCACCTCTGGGGAAGGAGACAATAACGCAGGGCCAGCTGGGCTCCACTAGACTTGGAAGAGAGAGCAGCCTCAAGGCGTTCGCTACCCATGTGCCAGATACGGCAAACTTGGACTCGTTTTCAGTAGGATCTTTCTTTGGAGGGCTTCCCAGATGGGAGGCCATCCAGATTCAAGGGGAGGGGCATGCTGTCTGCACCACCCCGAAGTACTCAAGTGATCCACTGGCCGGGGAGTGTGCACTTTCTTTATGACCCACGTCACTTGGGCCACCACACCTCCATATCCAGGGAGTCCTTGGGAGGACCTTTGGGGGAGCCCGCCTTGGCTGGGGGCATCCGTGTCTCTATGATAACTGAGAAAAATTTGCCCTGGCGAGGGTGAGCCAAAAATGGGACAGCTTTTATGAGCAGCGTCTCTACAGCCTCAACACCCTCTGGCCACGATGCCAATGTCAGGATGTTGGGGATGCCGTCGGGGTCTGCTCCACTGGGGTACTCGGATGGATGGGTAACGGACAGCATGCGTTCGTCCAGTGGCTTACACCGGCACTGCAACCACTGCGGTATCAAATTCCATACTAACAGGACGTCCAGGATTGAATGTCAAGTCTGGGGAAGAATCACTGGCGTTCTGGTCAGTGTTCATCCATGGTACCTGAAGAGAGGTTTTCCGGGTTTCTGTTTCTTTAATGAGGATGAAACACACCTGGTTAACCTCTTTTCCAGTATCAAATCCCATCTTGAAGGCCTTCTGGTCCAGACCTCAGCTTCAGGGAAAGATGTTACTGTCAGCTTCCGCCCAGTGGACGGAAATAAGTGGCTGACCACAAAACCTGTGCCTTATATTTATGACTCATGTCACCTGTTCTACTAACCATCCGTGTCCAATCCGTATTAACAGGACTTCCAGGACTGGCTGTCAAGTCTGGGGAAGAACCAGTGGCGATTGTATCGGTGTAATTGGTGGTACCTGAGGACAGGTTTTCTACGTCTCTGTTTCTTTCCTAAGGGTGAAACACACCTGGTTAACCTCTTTTCCAGTATCAGATCCCACCTTGGAGGCCTTCTGGCACAGGTCTCAGCTTCCAGGAAGGGGCGCTGTGGACACGAATTGATGGTTGCCCACAAAGCCTGTGCCATATTTCTGACTTTGATCACCTGTTCCGCTAACCATCAATATCTTATCCGTTCTTAGGAGTACTTCCCAAGGGGATGCCCGCCTGGAGGAGGACTGTGGTTCCCAAGATAGCTCCACGGCTGGAACATGCAGGTGGGTTATCTGTGGCTGCATTTATCTTGGACTTAGCCCAACCCATGTTGGTGAATGCCTGTGGCACAGAGAGCGTGCCCTGGACAATGCAGGTGGCCTGGACCACTGCCCCTCAGCCTCTGGTTTATTCTGAAAAGATGTCCTAGATATAATGACATCTTTGGGAAGAAAAGCCAGTTCTGAGATCCAGTTGAAGCCTCGGGGGTCTCTAGAACTGGTCGGTGGTAGGACCTGTTTATTTCCAACAGGAATTCTGGAGTGGGGCTTATTTTAAATCTGGAGGAATGCTGGATTTATGCCAGTTTAGGGGAGAGGGCTTTATCATCAATCCTGGGTCAGGAGAAATAAGCAGAGAGCTGACCACAGGCCATGTG
>NC_041224.1:178730259-178770062 GCF_002837175.3 Physeter macrocephalus
CGGTTCAGGGTGTGTGACTGGTTGACCAGAGGGGCAAGCACTCTGTTCACCCTCTGGGCCACCTAGTCACCGACCCTCAGCACCAACCCCACCCACCCGGAAGACTTGGAGGGGGTCCTGCCGACTTTGGGAAGCAGCAACGGACTTGCGGCGATGGCTGCCCTGTGGACGGTCGTGGTCGGGAGGGCGTGTGGACGTAAAACGTGACGAGTCACCCTTGGTGCTGGCATCACTGTCATTGCCACAGCCTCCTGGAAGTGCTCCTGGGACACGACGCTGTCTTCCATCGAGGGACCTGAAGCCAGCGGCCAGCTCCTCTCGGGGGTGTGTGACTGTCCACACAGTACGTGCTTACTTTTAGATCTGGTACCCGAGACTCTAACCCCCGGCTTCCCGTCTCTCCACAGGAGGTTCCGTGGTGACGCCCGCCCGGGGAAGTAGCCACAGTTTCTCGGATCAGCGCGGCTCCATCACAGGAGCCAAGGGGCTACCACCGTGTGCTGACCTGATGATGCCTGTGGGACGGCAGCCCTTCTGGTCCAGGAGGACTGGCGAGAGCCGCCCCCACTTAGGGTAAGTGCGTCTCGGGTGAGCATGCAATGAATGTGCTCGCATGTCACTCGGCCCACTACCCAAGATTGTTCCGCCCCTTCCTTACAGGGCAGCCATCTTGGCAGGACAGGCAGTGGATCTCTCACAAGCGTTCACTTATGGTACTTGAAGAGAGGCTGGCCGTGATGAATTCGATTCATCAAAGCGAGTCATACACGGCTCTCCTCTCTTTTAGTGCCAAACTCCGCCTCGGAGGGCTTCCCGGGCCAGTGCTGCTTCCAAGGTAGGTGCCAGGACGGCTGAGCCCACCGGTGCTTTCCTGAGGATGCCTGTTACTGACACTCAGCTCGGTGTCCACGCTGACCCTGAGGCAGCTTCCTGGGGCGCTGCCGACCTTAGGACAGGCTAGCGAGGCTGTGGCAGCGCCCTAACTGTAAAAAAATTGACACTGAAGTACACGGGGCTGGCGTTTCTAGATTATGGAATCCAACCTCGAAGAGGCATCTAGAAGCATCTTTTATCAGTCAGCTCTCGGGATATAGGAGAGAAGAGGGGACGGGAGCCGTGTGACCCCTGGTTTACTAACCCCCCGCGGCCTCACACTTTTCCAGGGACCTCCTCTAGGGTGAGGCCGGGTTTACCAAGGAGGGAGGCGCTTCCCTGCTCTTGCAAACGTGTGGTCTTTCAAGAGCTCGTGGCTTCGCTGGTGATGACTCACACGGGGCTGTGACTTCTTTGCATTGCTGAGTGTCGCTCGCATGGCCAGCAAAGTACAGGAAGTGGCGCTGCTGCCCACACAAATCCTGGGTTGGTGAACCAGGGGCATGGGTTTGACTTGGGGATTGACCCAACTGGTCCACTCGTCCTCAGCGTCCCGTCCACCCTCAGAGGCCACCCCCAAGCCGCCCAGACCGTGTGGATGCGGGGATGCTGCAAGCGGTGCTGCCTCATGGTACTCGGAGGGAGGTTGTCCGTGGTGAGTTCGCATTATTTAATGATGCCCAATACACGGTCGATCTCTTTTCGGTATCACATCTCACCAGGCGTCTTCTTGGAGCTGATGGGGATTGCGGGGAAGACACACTCATGTTGGCTCCACGCCAGTATACCTGAACGTGCGGTTGGCCCTGGAGCTACCAGACAGGTGCCGCCTGTGTTCCTGTTGTTCAGTTGATTCATGGATGACCTTGCCAGTTTGGGGGGGAGAAGCATATGATTTAGGTTTAAGACCCAAGTGATTGGGGTAATAGGGGTGTCCAGCCCATGATGCTTCTGGCGGGGGGTTGTTTTTCTTAAAAAAAAACCCCGATGGATAGTTCCTTTATCTTTCCACATTATATCTTGTCCTGGAGGGAGGACCTCTGAGACATGTTGGCAAAGTCAGGGAAGGGGCTGTGAGTGTTAGCATTTTTTCTGGGCTAAGTGAATGGATGATTCACCATATCTGTCGACCTGGAAGCCCTACCGAATTCGAGGACAGAGGGCAGTTCTATTTTCAAGTTCTTGTTTTTCTTTGAAAAAAGAATAATTATTTTACTTTATTACCATATGTATAAAAATGACATAACCTTAAAATAAAAATTCAAGCAGTGTGGGAAAATGTAAGTAAAAGACAATTACCCAATTTCTGAGCACCCGGAAATAACCATCAGGCTTTTAGAAATTTCCAAATGCCTGTCTGAGCGTATATCCAGATAGAAAGGTAGACAGACAACGTGAGGGACAAATATTTTACAAATATGGGATCGCGCTGTACCTAATCTTTTTCTTTTTAAAACATTAACTATAATTTTACTTGGATTTAACATAATAAGCTGAAGAAGATTAGAAGAATTGATAAATATTTCTTGCTCTTCCAAAAGAAGTACTTATTCCTAAAAGATCCCTGTAAAATTAAGAAAAATTATTGTGTAAAACATGAAGTAGTTGGGATCATTATGTATTTTAACTGTTTTAATTTCACTCGAGGTTCTGAAAAATAAGGAAATCAGCTCCACCTCCTGCTTTTTTTTTTCAGTTATACTGTACAATATAATTTTTTCATTATAAATATTTGCACCGTGTTCTGTAACCACAGTTCTTATAGATGTTTAATCATAGTTCTATATTTAAATGGATTCATTACTGACCACTAGTGTTTTTTCCCTTAAACGAAACCTTCTCTATTCCTGAATTTTTAATTTTAATTCATATATCAAAATGGATTTTATAATTGTTTCTTCAAGAATGGCTCATAAACACTGTTTAGTCCTTAGACATTTGGAGATATCTGCCTCTTGTTTATATACACAAGGGACATTTAGCTAGGTATAAAATTCTCAGCCTCCTTTTTTTTTTTCCTCAGAACTTTGGAGATGCTGCTCCACTGTCTTCTGCATTTAGTATTTCACTAGCTTTTTTCATGTGGCTTCTCTACATACCTCTTGCTTAGCTGGACTGTATTATGTAGTGAGTCTTCATATACTTTGTTGGAAAGACTTTGGGGCACTGTCTTCTGTGAGGTCTTTCATCTCTGAGAATGTCCGACCATGGCTCTTACACTTTTACTCATCTGTCTATTTATTTTTTTTCATATTCTTCTGTTTGGCTCTATGATTTCTAGTTCTTTTTACTCTCTTTAGTCACTTTAACAATACTTACTGTTAATTTCTCTCAGCTTTAGGGGTATAAGAGCTACTCTTCGTCGAGTCAATTGACTCATAATCATACTCTCCTTCATGGGTTTTGTAACTTTTCGTTGTGAGGTTATCATCGGGGGAATTAGTGTTTGTGTTTTGTTGTTCCCGTTGCAACATTATGGTTCTGCATTTGGTTCTGTATGGTATCAGGCTCTCCCCAGTCGGGACCAGTTCTCCTACTCATCTGTTGGCCTAAGGAGTCCCATACCTTATGGCTGGTATAAATCCTCACCACATCTTGGTCCAGGAGGTTGGTTTCTCACAGGGGAACTCATTCAACCCACAGCCTGGGTGGAGACAAACTCTCTTGTCATCTCTCTGGGCCAGTATAGAGTTTTCTGGCTTTCCTTTCCATTCCAGTTCCCCACCCCTCTTGGGCCCAGTGTCACATGTCCTGTTGCTGCTTGGACATGAAGACTACAGACCCTCTAAGCCTCTAGTGCAGCATCCCTTAGGTCCCTTGGTGGCAGGTTGCAAACTTGTTGCTCTCTTCACTGACAGCTGAGGGTTTCCCCTTCTTTCACTCCTTTCAGCTGTGCATTTATTTATCAATTGATTTCGGCTGTGGTTGCATTTTATCCATCATTTCTCTGTGTTTGTGGAGGAGAGGGTTCTCTGTTACCTCTTTACCAGGATCTGACTCAGTCATCACATTTCTTTATCACTTTTTCTGAATCATATTATCCCTTCTTGATTAGTCAGGTTAGTTGTTTCTTCATTTCAAGGATGTCTTCTATTACTTCTGTGATTACTTTTCTATTCTATATGTTGGTCTTGTCTTGGGATAAATGGTCATTTATTGTTTATTTCATTAGATACTGGATGAGGAAAAAACCTGTGATCTGGCCCCACAATGCCATCCTTATCTGGAAGACTCACTATTGTCATTGGCACTCTGCATTTGTCTATTGAACATGAATCATACCCAGAGTCCCCCTTCTCAGTATTATCTTCCCCCTTGGCAGGATGCCTCGTTGTAGCACCACCTTCTGGGACGGACATGGAGTCAGTACCATTTGCTAGGTATGTGAATTTATTTTTAACAACAGAGGATTTTTTTTCATCATATGTCTGCTGGACCGTTAACCCTAAGTATGCAATTTATCCTTAGGGAAACTTCTTGGAAGTTATGCCCACCTCTGGAGATGAGGCCACAATTCTGAGGTCAGCGCCATACCTTGGTATAATAAGGTTTGTGTTCCACGCTGTCATTTTCTTTATGAGCAGTATTGCAAAGTCAACTTCTTTGGAAAGAACTCCAGCCTTGGAGGGCTTCGTGGACATGAGGTGTAAGCGAGGAAAGGATCACTGTTGTCAGTTTTGATGCAAATGTGAAATGAGGAAGTGTTCCCTGCTATGATAAATAATGAATTCTTATGCCCTTGACCTCTCCACATGCAATACCCTTGAAAAGTGCTTCTTAGATATCCTGCCAAGCAGGCAAAGGTGTTGACGTCTGGACTACTTCAGGGCCTGGGATGGGACGGTTGAACTTGGGGGTGGGGTGTGTGTTTCATTCATGCCCCTCTCTGTCAGCCTGTTAACACTCAATGCTCACTCTGTCCTTAGGGGGACTTCCTGGAGGAGGCCAGCTCTGAAGACAAGGCACTGGCACCTGGTCAGTGCTAATCTGCGGGACTTGAAGATAGGTTATCCGTGTAGCCTTCGCTTTACTCGTGACGAATCATACACGGTTCACCTATTTTTCAGTACCAAATCCCGCCTTGGGGGGCTTTCTGGGGCGGAGCCCCACTTCAGGGCAGGACCTTGGTATCAACTCCTCTGCAGGGTAAGTGCAGGGGCTGTTGACTACAGCTGGACAGCAGAACACGTGATTTCCTGATCCTCTGCATCCCGGTCCTCACCCTGTGTGTATTAGACCATCCACGGGAAGATCCTGGAGGTGGTGCCAGCATTAAGGAAGAAGTGGGGCTTTTCTTACCAGATCTACTTGGTGGTACTTGAAGAGAGGTCTTCCATGGTGCATTCGCTTTATTTTTTGACGAATCATACATGGTTGACCTTTTTTTAGGTATCAAATCTGGCCCTAAAGCACCCAGGAACTAGAGTTGGTGTCCGCACACCTGGGTGGATGGTTGAGCTGAGTGTGTGCTTGTCTCCCCGTGTATGCGTCACCTGTGTTCGCTCACCTCTGTGTGTTGTCCGCCTCTAGGGGTACCGCTGGTCCACGATGCCAGCTTCCCTGAAGAGGCAGTACTTTCACTGTAGATCCACTTCCTGTTTGACAGGGAGTCATTCCTGCGGCGCTCTCTTTGTGTATAACGTGATGCTCTGCTCCTCTTGGTTGCAGCGTGTCCATCCTGAATGGCTTCCTGGAAGGGGTGCTAATTCCAAGGAAGGGACACTGGGGTCCATGCTTGTTCCATTGATGGTACGCGTTGCCAGCATCTTCACTCTTGGTATCCCATCCGTCCTTAGGCCCAATGTCTGGGACACGCCAGAAGCCAGCACCCTAGTTGGGTACTTGAATGGAGGTTGTCCATGGTGTGTTCATTTTATTTATGATGAGTATTACATGGCCAATCTCCTTTCAGTACTAAATTCTTCTTGGGAAAACTCCACAAGGGGAAGTTTCAGCCGGCGCTTATCCAGGGTAAGGAAACCGATCATTCACTGGTGATAAATGCTTGATGTGTGACCCGGGCCACTCGGCCCAGAATTCCCAGGAAGGATGCTGACTTTTTAGGTGAGACCTTGGTTTTCTTCCCTTCCTTGAAGACTCACTGGTGAATAAAGCATATATGGTAAGCCTCTCTTTAGATATGAAGTCATCTTGGATATGAGGCACCTTGTAGGGCAAGGGCCTTCTGCATCATCCCCGAATGAGTGGAAGGCACACGCTTTATTTATGCAGCGTATTACTGCCCCTCAAGCATCCTAATCCTCAGGGTGACCTCTGGGAATCAAAGCCAACAGTGGCGAGGTGGTGGTGGTGTGTTTGGGGAGGGGAGATGGCGGTGTTTCCTCCACAGGGAAAGTCGACGGTATCTGGAGGCAGGTTTCCATGGCTTGATTCATTTATTCCTGGTGCGAGATAAGAATCAGTAACAGCGTTTATTATTACCTTATGTTTGCCAGCTGTGTGATCTTGAGCAGATTACTTGATCTGCCACCTCTCTGGGCCTCAGTTTATTCATCTGTAAAACGGGGTTAATGCCTACTCATAGGGTAGGTATAAAAACTCAGTCATATGCAAAGTGTTTGGACAGCGTCTGGCACATAGTGAAGATGAAAAGCATTGACTCTTATGACAATGGTTTATATTATGATATTGTCATCGCATCTTAGATCTTCCTTTCTTGTCCCCTCACCCACTAGACTGTGAGCTCCCTGGGGGCAGAGTCTTTGTCTGTTTTGCCTACTGCTGTGTCCCTGGCTACACACAGTGGATGTGATGTTGGATGAATGAGTAAGTGGCTGGTGACGTATTTTCTTTATTAAATGCTCTCTTTGAGGCCTCCTGGAAGGAAGGGTGCTTGAAGGATGGGGGTGAGCCTGTGCCTTCCCATTCATGAGGCCTGCTTGCCCTTGTACTCCTACCCACCTCGAAGGAGTTGCTGGTCTTCTGGTCAGGGATCCTGAAGGCTTGGAGCAGGACGGACCCAGCGTGGCCTCAACACTTATGGAGAATATTAAATGGCTGCTCCCTTCTCTGTGTTCAATCCCAGCTCGGGGACTCCTCGGAGATGCCCGCCTTGGGATAGGACCTTGCTGTGTGCGCCTCTTCAAGGTAAGGGACCACATGCTGCCCCAAGCACGGGCCTGACTTGTGACGCGTGTGCTCGTGGCCTCATCCACCACTCAGGCCTGGCCCAGGCCAGCTCAGGGGACCATCCCCCTTCCAGTGCCATTAGAGCTGGTGCCTGATACCCTCCCTTATGGGAAAAAAACAAAAACAAACGTGTTTCCGTCACATGCAAAGGGCTCCTTGGTTGTAGTGCCAGCCTCTCCAGAGACAGAGGAGCTGGAGTCTCAGCAGCCCCCCCAGCCTCGCCCAGGGGGACATGGACAGCTAGACCCTGGAGGCAGTGCCGCCTTTGCTGAAGAGGCGTCTTGGTGCTCTTGTCCTGCTGACGTTTGATCCTTGAGCAGAGGTTGCCCTTGGTGAATTCGCTTTATTTACGTTGAATCACACAAAGGCAACTTTTGTTTGAGTATCAAATCCTGCCTGGGACGTGGCTTCCGGGACCCGGCGGCAAGCTCAGGGTCTACGCCTCTCCCATGACCAAGAATGGACGGTGCGGCTGTGAGGGTCTACGCCTCTGCAGCGGACGAGGATGGACGCTGATCAGAGAACACAGGCCCGATTTGTGATGTGGGTCACCCGGGCCCTTGAAGGAGGGCGTCGGTGCTGCACCTGCTTCAGTTCTTACCTTGGACCCTCTGTAATCACCTTTACGTTTGACCGTTGAGCCCAAAGACGTTCTTCCTTCATCCTTTTTTCTCTGAAGGTACTCTGACCTTGTGGCTAGGTACGGAGTTTGCCCTCGGAAATTTTAGAAGCTGCAGCTTCTCACTGTGTTTCTCCCTCTCTCTCTGTCTTTCCATCTCCCTGCCAGACAGCGCTCTCAGTTTTCTCCTTGGTTATGAAATCAATAGAGGCTATCGGTGTTTCATCCCATTTGTATCAAATAAGAGTGATAAAAATAATCAACACAAAATAAAACTAAAAACAACTGAAACGGCACAGAGCAAAGCAGAGCCATATTCAATCGACTACAAATTGGCAGAAGAATCCAATTTTCTTGACAACATGTCAGCTGCCACATTTGACCTGGGGAAATAGAACATTGTAGACATGGTGGCCACACGATGAAATTGACAGTGGCAGCCGCTCTAGACAGTGAGAGTTGATGCAGACAGAGTGTGTTGAGGAAATCAAATCTTCATTCAAATTTTTAAATGGAAAAGAATTGATCCTAATGAAAATGATCTGGGGAGAATAACAAGGGAAATAAAAGAAATGAAAACAGCTCAACAGCGTAGCCCGGAAAGCTAAACCGGGAATTGGATTAGTTTAATGGAATTCACCCTGATAAACAAGTTTTTATGAAAATCAGTGTTGGTACAATTCTCATTAAGATGGTTAAATTCATGTTGTGTTTGGACTGGAGTCGATGGGGTCCGTAGGAAGATGGGGTCAAAGCACAGCATCCTTTATGAAGCTGACCTTTTCTTTCTTTCCCAAATCTTCCCAGAGAGCTTTCCGGATGGACGCGCTGACTTCAGGGGTGACATGCTGGTGAAGTTGGGCGCATGTTGTCACCAGAGTTGGTGCCATCTTGGTGACGTCCATCACCTGGTCTGCTCCTTCTTGGTCTCCTTCCATCCCCTCGTAGGGTTCTGGATGACATGCTGATTCCAGAAGTGAGGCAGAAGTCCCTTGGTCAGTGGGGTCTGGTCCTTCAGGGCCGTTGTCTCCGGTACTATTGTTGAAGACACAGGAAGGCTGGGACATTCCCAGGTGTAATCCTTCCTAGTATCCCTGAGAGTATGGCACCTCTCGGGGCCCCATGCTGGCCCCACAGACATGCCCCTCGGTGGTGCTGAACGTCACGTGGACGTGGGGGCTGAGCCTTGCCTGGGGCGTGGTCCTGGAGTTGGTGCTTCTGCGATCAAAACCATTGCCTGGGATGTGAAAAGAGCTTGTCCTTTGCTGGCACGCTTTATACATGACCGACGTGGCATGGTGGATGTCTTTACAGAACGACGCCAGCCTTGGAGGAGTCCCAGAAGCCATGTCACCCACAGGAAGTGGCCAGCAGCCGGAGCCCTCTCCAGGGCAGGTGCGTGGGTGCTGCCCCAGGACACGCCCTGAAGGTACTGGCGATGCACGTCATCCGGCCCACTAGCTGCCGCTGTCCAGCCCGTTCTCGTGAGCACTTCCGGGAGGCGATGCCCGCCCTGGGAAAAGAGTCTCGGAAGTGCAGGTCAGTATGCATGATTCCTGAAGGGAAGCTGCCCATAATATGTTTTCTTTCTTTAGGACAGGCCTTAGGTGGCTGGCCTTTTGCTCCAGTTGTAGCAAGACCCACGGGGCTTTCTAACTCATGCCAACGTCAGGGAAAGGATTCTGCTGTCGGTCCCACTCCAAAGTTCGCAAGATGGGTGGTGGGCACAGAATCCGGCCTCTGCTTGTGGCCTACGTCGTCTGCTCCCCAGCCCTCACAGGCCAGTCCATTACTGGGGGCACATTCTGAGCATTTCGACTCTGAGAGAGACTGGGGTTCTGCTAGCAGAGCTGCTTTGCCTTGTCTTGGAGAGAGGTCATCTGCGGTTCATTTGCTTTTTCCTTCCTCTTCTCCCCGCCCCCCCCGGCCCCCCGCCCTTTATATTTGGTGTTTCACTCGCTTTGTGTATGAGGCTAATCAAACGGTCAACCAGTTTCTTTGTGTTAAATCACCCTGTGAAGGATGCTGGGGTGACGACGCCCCCGTGGGGCCAGAGGCGGTGTTGGTGGGACCTCGGAGAGTGCAGCTGTGGGCGTCGGTGTCATGCACTCGCACAGCACCTCACTGAGCTCCCTCCAAAGGCATCATCTTCCGGAGGCAGGCCCCGTGCCTGTGCGGGGTGGGAGGCCTGGAGTCGCCCTCTCTGGGGTCTGGGGATAAAGAGTTGGCCCCGCGGGGTTTCATCTTCGTCGACCCTGCGTCAGGGTCCACTCCACCTGCAGAGACAGTCCGTGGATGGGGTGCCTGGGGGGAGAGGGCATTTCACATGTCCACGGTCTCCCATGGGCAGCCGTCGGGGAAGCGTACCCAAGCATGGGCCCCTCTCTGCAGTGTAAGATCCCACCTGGGTCTCTCGCTTAACTTCCAGGAAGGGCCTCTATGTTCACCTCACTCCGGGGAGGTGATGGGATGGTTGGCCTTGGCCACTGGGGGGGGGGGTCCCTGTCGAGGGTGGTGTCCCAGTCCCTGAATGCCCGGCATTCAAGCTGCCCTGGGGGAGGGTCTTCTGGAAGCACAGGCACCTTGAAGCATCCGCCTTAGTCCAAGCGTCCGAGCCTCTCCATGGTACGCGGGGAGAGGTTACCCGAGCAACTTTGCATCTGGACGACGAATGTTGCTCGGTGAACCCCTTTTCGGTATCAAATTCCACCAGAGAGGCCGTCTCGGAGGCCGTGGCACCTCGGGGAAGAACGTCGGTATTGGCACCACTCTGGGGTACAGGATGGATGGTCGACCAGTTGGAAAGTAATTGTTTCTAATGTACTTCACCTGGTCCACTAGCCGTCCGCACCCACTGCGGCCTGCGGGGCCTGCGGGCCTGGGCAAGTCACTGGCTTCTCGGCTCAGCACCTCTCCTGGTACCTGAAGGGAGATCGACCGTGTTATATTCGCTTTATTGACTTCGAATAATACATGGTTGATCTTTTCTCAGTATCAAATCTCACCTTGGAGGACCGCTTGGAGACGGAGCCCTTGTGGGGGTGGAAGCAGAGCGGGGGCTTTCGTGTCACTGCCGGGATGGGTGCCCGGATGGAGGCCAGGTCCTCAAGGCGGGGCGGGGTGGGGCGGGGCGTGCGCCGCCTGTGATGTGTTCTGTCCCTCTCACCTGTGGTATGTGATCCACCCTCAGGACGGCTCCCGGGAGGCCACCATCCTTGCTGCCCAGCTGCGACCGGCGGAGTAGGCGCCACTCTGGGTACTTGAGGAGAGGTTGTCTGTGATGAGTTCGCTTTATTAATGACGAATATAACACAGATGGCCTGTTTTCAGTACCACCTACCCCTCATGTGCAGGGCCGGGCCTGACGCTGGCCTCCTCCAGGGTACGTGAATGCATGGTCTTCGCGTGTGATAACGTCTCATCCATCCTGCAAGAGCTTCCTGTTGGGCACGCTGAATTGGGGAGGGAGGCGGGGCTGGCACTGGGACGCTGGTCATGAAGCATTTGCCTGGTGTGTGACGAATGGCCCGGGGTCCGTCTGTTGCCCTTGCCCAACGCCGCTGAGTCGCAGGGGTCTCCGGAGGGCCCCCCACTGGCCCGCACCTGCCACTCCTCAGGGCGTCCCGCCGAAGGCTGACCCTGTGCATGGCTGCGCCTGAAGGTGTGTCCTCGCCGCTTCCCCTCCCATCCCAGTGACCCCAGACCCAGCGGGATGACCCCCTTCGGGGAAGAGCCCGAGGGCCTGCCTGCTGTGCGTGCTGCTCTTCCTGGTGCTTGAGGAGAGGCTGCCCGTGGCCCGTTCGCATTCTTCATGACGCACAATACACGGTCGGCCTCTCTTCAGTATCACATCCCGCCTTGCATGCCTCCTGCAAGCTCGCCAGTGTCCGGTGCCCAGCGGCCAGCGTCCGCGAAGGCGGAGCACGCGCCGACTCATCCGGGGCCATGGGGCGGGGCCGGGGCCATGGGGCGGGGCCGTGGGCGGGGCCGTCTGAGGAAGGAGCCTCCGTCTGCAGTCAGCCCTGCTCAGTGGTACCTGGCATAGGTTGCCTGTGAGGTGTTCACTTTCTATACGATGAATATTATACAGTCAACCTCTTTCCGGTATCGAATCCCGCCTTGGACGACTTCTGCTCCGGTGCAGACTCCGGGCGGCAGAAGCCTCCACGCGCGGGTTGACCCGTGGACTTGGTTTAGGACCTGTGCCGACCTGTGCCGCTGGCCTGTTCCTTTTCCAGCTGCATCCGTTCTGGAGGGTTCCTGAGAGCAGCGCGGAGCGCACTCCGTGGTTCCCGCGGTCCCAGACGGCCCTGCTACCGAGGTGCTGGGCTAGGTTTACCTGCTGATTCTTATTTCACGCTGGCACCCTCACCCCCACCCCAGCCCTGCCGAGACCCAGGTACGGCAGGATCACCCAGGGCAGGGGAAGGGTCCAGGGCCCCTGGAAAGCTGAACTCGAAGAGCACCTCCAAAGGATGACCTAGGGCTGTTTGGTATTTGCTAATTGCCCTCTGGGCTCCAGGAAGCCCTTTCTGAGCCCGGCTGGCAAGAGATACCTTCCTTGCCTTGGAAGTCTCAGCTCTGGGCATGCCTTTCCCCACGGGCTGCTCCTCGGGCCGTGGCCTCTCTGTGCCCAGCACGTAGCGAGGGGTTGCCCCAGCTCCAGGAAGGTCAGCAGTAACCTTGCCGGTGGGGCGTCAGGCCTTCAAGTTCTACAGATGCGCCTCCTTCTGCTGGGGTACCCACCCCTCCTCTCCAGCCCCTCAGCCATAGCCCTGCAGGAGGGAATCGCTCTTTCCGGCCTGGACCGCTACCCAGGCCCCCCACCTGCGTCTCCTTCCAGTCCCCCTCCTCCTTCTGCCAGGGAGAACCTTCCAGAGTGCAATCTGGCTCTCTCTGCCCTGCCCAGAGCCCCTCTGTGGCACCCCTGCCCTCATGCTCGGCTCTAAAACAGTAACTAGTGTCTCAAGGCCCCCAGACTGGCCAGCCTCACCCCCTGCCCCTCCCTGCCTATGACACTTTACGGTGTATGCCCATTTTACGTCCACCCGTTCTCCTGCTGGGAGCTGAGTCCTTGGTGGCCTCCTCTGTGCAGCCTGCCCTGAACGCCCTTCCCCCCCATCCAGGGCGCAGGCCTTCCTTCCTCAGCGCCCCATGCCCTGCATGCTTCTTTCTCGGGACACTCTGCAGAATCTCTTGCTCTTCGCTTCACCCCGCCCCCACCAAGAGTTGCCCCCTTTCTAGAGCAGGGGTTTGGGATTCTGGAGGTGTTGAAACGTCCCTTGCTCAGCAAGCCTGTCCCTGATCACCCGGCCTACCTCCCACCCCTTCCCAGCAACCTCGTCTCATCGCCTTGTTACCATTGTCTTCCTAGCTTATCCAAAATTACCTGATGTTAATATTTTCTTTCTCTCTCTCCTCTAGACTGTAAAATTTCTCAGGGCAGGAAATTTTTCTGTCATGTTGCCTGCTGTGCCTCCAGCCCTGGGATCCAGGCCAGCCCATAATAGCAGAATGGTGAGTGTTTGTCGATTGAGTAACGGACTCCCTAAGGACTGGGACCTTATCAAGTTAATCCCTAGGAAAGTGCCAAGCACAAAGGAGGCACTCAGGATGTGGTGATGAGCATATGAATATGGTAATTGGTTTTTAGAACTTCTTCACATTTTTTAAAAGCCATTGGATGTTTCTTCATTTTCTGCCCCTTCCAGGATGTCATTTGAGAGTCTGAGGTTTGCTGCTGGGTCTGGGCTCTTCTTTCCACTTTCCAGGGGGTCCCCAGGGCCCGGAAAGGAGTGACAAGCCTCAGTACAACCCCACAGACCCTAATTGAGCCCCCCCCCCACACCTTCTAGCAAACTCTACAGCACTCAGAGCCGGGTGCTCTGGGGGACTCCATCTGCAACAGGCTGGAGCGTGGCGTCAGGGCTAATATTTTATTCATGGAGCTGAATAAATGGGGACATTTGGAGATGAAAATTGTTGTTAATGCATCCACACATCTTTGGAATACGTTAAATGTGTGTAGGGGGGCGGGAGGGGACATTAGCCTTATTTAATGGCTCCGATGTAACCATCCCCACGCCAGAGCACAGCATTAATGAGCACGGCTGCCTCAGCCCCCTCATCTCCCAGGCTGCTGCACCAGAGAAGCATTGGGTACATTGCCGCCACTTGAGAATTATGCATGAGACCAAACGTCAGCCCAGGGTACCAGACACTGGGCAGCGTGCGGGTTCCAAACTCATTTTAGACCCAAAGATGGTGACCCTGTGCCGCTTGGTGCAGAATTTCATTAAAAGCCAAATTACTGGTTTATCTCTTGTTTGAGGAGAAGAGAAAATAAACAAAGGGCCTTTTTCATCTGACAAGCCGAATGAAAATGTCTGTACCCACAGCAGCCAGGAGGAAAGTCACCGTGGACCCTGGAGCCAGAGGATCGGTGACTCGGGGCCATTGCCCAGGCGCCGTAAGTAAACCAGCCGCAGGTTCAAACTCAGGGATGCTCGCTGAGTCCCGGTGCCTGTGTGGGCAAGGGCCCCATGGCCCCAGATTCTCTTTGCATGATGAGGTAGGCTTACTTTTCCCAAGACACAGCTTGCCATCCTTTTCGTGGTTTTCCCCTGCACCCACCTGGCACCTCCGATTTGGTGCCATTCCTCCTGGAATGGAGTGTTTTCAGTTGGGTGCAGTGCCCACGGCCCTTGGCCCGGAGAGTGGGCAGCTTGCTCCATCAGAAGACCCAGAGCACAGTGGGGGTCTAAACACCAAAGACCACGCTGAGTGACTTTGAGCGCATTTGACGGCTGTATCCACCCCTTGGGTGAGTACAGATCAAGTCAGGACAGTTGGTGAGCAAGAATGAGCGCTCAGACCAGCCCGGCGAGCTCTGCAGGGTGGGCTCGGCACCCCCCCCCCTCCCCCAGGCTCTCCTCCTCTCTGCTGTGCCCCACCCTTGCTTGTACCACCCTGCACAGAGTCAGCGGCTGGTGCAGCTCTGGGGACCCATGGAGGTCACAGGCCTCATGGGTCCTTGAGGATGCAAAGACCTCCCAAATGCCAGGGCCGCGTGAGACCCTTGAGTTTATTCCCCTCCTCTTCCGATCCCTCTACTCACGTCCTCATACACGTAAGAAAACTGACGTCCAGGGGGGTAGAATGCTTTGCTGTGACTTTTTTTCCTAAGCGTGGTCTTAAGCTTTGGGGTCTGGACCACCTCTGGCAAATAAGCAGTTTCCCTCTTGGTAATGACAGGGGTGACCCAGCACCCCAGGGCTACGGGAACGCCAAGCGGGACTCGATACCTCAGTTCCCAAGGGCTTGCTGGGGCTGATGCTGCTGCCCTGCTCCAGAGCTTCCAGAAGCCAGGGCCTTCGCTCTGCAGGGCCAGCTCACAGTAGGTGCTCAGCTAATGCCTGGATCAAAGCTGGTCTCAGACCCCAGCGCGAAGTAAGTATTCGACCTGGGAGTGTATTGAATCAGGTCTTTATTGCCGGGAGGAAGCACACAGGAGGCACTGGGAGGACATTTGTGGAATGAACAAATAAAAGCATGCTCTTTGAGGGAATAAAGGAGCAGAGAAACCAAGGAGAACCTGGGGGAGACGGACATAAATCTCCAGCAAGCGTCGCCAAGCTTCTGCCGTCAAGGTTGCTGAAAAGACCCTGTGGAGACAGAGGGGCCATTTGTCACGGCGGGGACGGGCTTGAGGGCCGGGAAGCAAGGGCAGGATGGAGGCTTGTTCATCATTTTCGCATTATCCCGGCGGCAATGGAGGGGAGCCCACTGCCACGCCGCCTGCCTGGCGGAATGAGTGCCGAGCTAGGGGTGGGGAAGGACCCCCGAGGAAGGGCAGGCTGGGCTGGAGGAGGAGGCAGGCATCTCAGAGCCCACCTCATGCCCTCGGTGCTGCAGTTGTTGTTTTCATACCTATGAGTCCCTATCCAGGGCTCCGCTCCAGCGCCACTTCCTACAGGAAGCCCTCCCTGATCCACCCCTCCACACAGAACCTCAATTTGCAGTCAGATGTCAGTCCTCTGATCCTTTGACCAATAGGTATCTCCTGGCCCAGCCTGCAAGCTCCATGGGGACAGGGGCTGTTTCTGGTATGGTGGCTGTGAGGCCCCCGTGCTTGATTCGGCCCGGAGAAGGCACCGCATGATGCTGGGCAGCCCTGTCTTGCCTTTGCAGGCACTCTGGACCTGGCACTCGACAGGTGCCCAGTGCATGGACATCCCATGGGCGGAGCCTTGGGTTGACCCCATCCAGGAGCCAGGGGCTGGGCCAGAGGTGGCTGCAAGGACCGCTTCTGCCTAGAGAGGTGTGACTGAGAGCTCGGGATCCTGGCCCAACCCTGGAGGCATTCCTTGGGTCCGGTAAGCGCTCTCCGGAAGGACCCCTGGTTGCTTCCCATTTGGGCCTGGAACAAAAGTGGGGTTTGCCCAGGGCACACAGGGTCCAGGGAGCCCACGCCCATTATGAGGGTCAGGGCCGCCTTACCCGACGTAGCTCCCCTGGCTTCCGACAGTGTTTGCTGAGTGAATGAATGAAACGGACTCCTGCCCGGAGCTCCCTCGACCCCCACCACGGCCTTGCTCCAAGCAGAGGCCAGCCCTCCTCCCTCTGGCCGCAGAGAAGGGCGGGAACCCCACAAGGGCAGTGCTGCAGTAAGCGTACGGGACGCTTGATCAGGCTGGGCCCTGACTTGGGTGCCCCGAGCCCCACGCCCAGGGTCCCCGGTCTTCCCAGTGGCAGGACGCTGCTGAGAAGGTGCAGAGTCTGGGGTGTAGGAAACCGTCCAGGATACTGCTTCCTACCATCTGCGATATCTTCGTTTTCGCTAACACTCAAAAATAGACGTTTCTGTTATGCTCCCTCGTTGGCAGGGGAGCGGCGGGGCCTGCCAAGGCCTGGGGGAGCCCGCCAGCCTGCGGAGTTTTCCTGTACCAACAGTCGGGGAGGGGGGCGTCTCTGCTAACTTGAAATCCCCATCAGTAAACATGCCAATTTAAAGTGTAATTAACTCAGGCCGGAAAACATTCAGCTTTGGACTGCCTTTCACAGTTGACGTTGTTTTTCTTTTATTTATTTATCTCTTTCCGGGTGTGGTGGTGTCTGCGGCAGGTTTCCGCCAGGAAAAATCCAAGGGGGGCTTGAGTGGGGAGGGGCCCTGGCTGGGAGAGGCAGCGATGGAGAGGAGAGAGGGGAGGTCGGCCCGGCACCCCTTCGGCCCTTGGCCTGGTGTCTCTGTCCACTTTCTGTCCAGGGAGATGGGCGCCGGGGGAGGACACAGATGCAGAGGGAAGGAGGGCAGACCCCTGTGCCCGCTGGGCCCAGCGATTCAGAGTCGTGGGCGCGTCGGGGACCCCGCGATGACACTGGGCTTGTGGAGGGGGCTCTGGTTGTCCCTCTGACTCCGCCCTGTATTGCCTCGCCTCTCAGAGGCCAGCTTGCTTTCTCTGAACCCATCTTGGAGTCTCAGCCCTTTCCTCTCCTGATCCCGTCTCCTGCTTCACACCACTGCACCATGGTCCCTGGTAGTGATCGAGGCAGAGGGCGCCCACGCCCCAGCAGACAGACGCACAGCGCCCTCCCCGCCTCACCCAGGAAGCTGGGGGAGGCCCCTGCACCCCCTACCGCTTGAAGCACCCAGACTGAGTACCGGGGGACCATCCCGTGGCGGGAGGGACCGGCCTTCACGTGGACCGTGCGGAGGACCGAGGACCGTATGGGCTCAGGGAGATGCCAAGGACCGTGCCCTGTCCCCAGACAGCAGGGCTGGGAGATGCAAACGCTGGTTAGAAGGACGTAAGGATTCCTGATCTGCCTTTTGAAACACTTTGAATGTTGTCAGACCATTTGAGTAATAAATACACATCATAAAAATCTAAATACGTTCGCGTGTCTGTGTGTTCGGAGATGGTGTGCGTTAAGTGGAGGGTTTAAAAAGAGAGGCCGTCTGCCTCCGGGAGGGCTTCCCACGTAGAGCCGCCGGCCTTGGCCCACGGAGCACTGCGCGGGGAGCATCTTCCTGCGGCCCACCCCCCACCTGTGAGCTCACGTCCCAGGTGGGAACCAGAGCCACGGAAGGATGTGCTTTCCCCTCAGTCTCAGGTCTGAGACGGTCCCCCAGCGGCAGCTGCCAGCCCCCGCGAGGGGCAGAGAGGCCAGAGCCCCGGCGCAGGGTCGGTGCCCACGCCTCGCTCCGCCAGCCTCCGCCTGGTCACGACGCAGCCGGGCTGACTCAGACGCAGCCCCGAGCGGGAGCCTCATAAATTACATAATTACCTATGAAACCTGCCACCACCGGTTCTCAGCCGGGAAGGACACGCTCCGGCCGGCGGGTGACTCATGCTGTTTTCCCCGGAGCCTTTCGCCCGCGCTGTGCCCGCCGCCTCGGCCTGGGCTGGCTGAACTGCGGGGGTGGGGTGGGGCGGGTACCAGCTCGGCTTCCTCCCCGGCTCCCCAGCGTAGGAAAGGCAGGTAGCCACCGTCTTCACCGTCTTGCCAGCGCTTCGGGTTGGGGGGACACCTTCTTCCGCCCCCCCTCTGCACCCCCCAAGGCCCTCCAGATGGACGGTCCCCATCTGACAGAGGAGGAAACTGAGGCCCAGAGAGGTTGCTCCGACTAGTGTCGGTGACCCACCAGCGTAGACCTTTGGATGAGCGCAGCCAATGGGTAGACCCCCAAACCTCCGGCCCCTCCCCTCTTCTCCAGAGTCCCTTGATGTGGGCAAACTCTACCTCTGGAAAAACACTTCCACTCTTGAAAGGGACTTTGAGTATATACCTGGTGGGGGCTGCTGCGGGAGGGGATGCTATTCTTATCAATGTAGAATGGGGTCTGGGCAGCGTGGGCTCCAGGTGAGGACTTAGGTTCGCATCCAGCCTTTGTCACTTACTGGCCCTGAGCCTCGGTTTCCTCATCTACAAAATGGGCGCCCACCTCGCAGATGGGATGAGAGTGACGTGGGTTTCAAGTATATACCAAGTGCTGACCGGGTCAGGTTCTCATGGAAGTGGGGTTTCCCTCCCCCCGACCCATGGCTGCTTAGGGTCCCCGGGGATCCTGAAGTCACAACACACCGGCAGCCTGACCCACCCCGGCCTGGAGAGCACCCACTCCGAATGGTCCAGACTACCCCTCGTTACTGGCCACAGGGCCCAGGGTCTGGGCACTCCCGGTCTGCCCCCCAGCTCCTGAAGGCATCCCCCAAACAGAATCGCAAGGAACAGAGCCCGTTATGTTCAGTCACATGCCGCTCTGCAGCAAAGTTCCATAGCAGGTCCTGGGGGCGCTGAGGGTCCCCAGATAGCTGTGCTGAGGGGCTGGCTTCCTGGGGAAAATCTTGGAGCAGGCACTTTTCCTCCGATGGCCTCAACCTGCCTTTCCTTCCTCATCATGATCCGCCTGGAGCTGGCCCACCGTTCCAATAATGATAGAACAGCCACCCTCTCCAACCGTGCACCTACTTGTGCCAGGCAGGAGCTGGATGCTACATCCAAACCCACAGGACATGGTCCTGGCGAACAGCACAAATCTGGAGGTGGATCTTGTCAGGATCCTGGCTCCAAGTTAGCCCTGGGAGGTCACTTGCCGGCACTGGGACTCAGTCTTCTCATCTGTAAAATGGTTGTAACTGAATCAGACTGTGTGACATCGACGTACCAAGAGTCCCTTCCTGTGCCATCACCCCATGTGACCAGGCTTCCAGGTTATGGGGTCACCGTCCTCGCAACCACCAAAACACCCAACCACCATCTCTGCTCCCTCCATCATCCAGGGGCTCCCAGCCCCTCCACCGTTCTGCATTCACAGGGAGGTGGGACAGGGCGGGGCTCACACGCCCTCTCTCCCTGGGACTCCTCACCCCCTCCCTGCCTCCACGCCACAACCCCCTCCTCACCTCCCTCTGCTCTCTGCCCCCTTGCTCTTTTCTTCCCCATGCACCATCAAGCCAGAACTGTCCACGGAAGTTTCTAGAAGTTACCCCGGGGAGTCGCAGCTCCCTAGAGGGAACACCCGGAATCTGAGCATCAGGCCTCATTGCTCGTGAAGCTTCAGTTCTGCCACAGGATGGGGGGCGGGGCTGTTGCCTGGGTCCAGCCCCTGTGGCCTGGGGGCCAGGTCTCCCCTCATCCCTTCCTGTAGCCCTTCATGGGACTCCGGTCCTATCAGGGATGCTGGGGCCTCAGAGGGGCTTTGCTGGTTCCCCGGGACACAGAGCACAGAGCACAGCCATTTCCTCAAGGCAGTGCAGCAAGTGCCCCCGGGGCGCAGGCTCTGCACACCCACTGCCTCAGTTCTCATCCCAGTGTAACACTGTGTGTGCAGTATTTCACCTCTGTGGGCCTCAGGTTTCCTATCTGTTAAATGGGGTTGTCATGAGGATTAAATGAGTTAATCCGTGCAAGTGGATGAATGTTAGCTGTGAGACGTTTCACTGCTCATCGTCTCTGAGACCCCGTGAGGTACCCCCCTTTAGTGTTCTGGTCGAGGTGGTGGTGTGCCCCACTATTTTTTTGCTCCCTTGCCGTGATCACTGACACCTTTGGTTCCCAGAGTGAGGGGTCACAATTCGATTGTCGCAGAGGTCAACTTCTCAGCAGCCTCCAGACCCTTCTCCGCTGGGGACACTCCTGACCCGGCTTCCGGGCTGTGAGGGCTGGAGATGGGGAGGGGTGGCCGGATGCTTGGATGGGAGGGTCCAGAGATAGAATTCAAGTCAGGGGCGTGGAGCTAGATGCTGGGAGACAAGACCAGAACCCGGCACACGGCCTGGCACCTGGGAGGAGCCGGAGAATTAATGACAAACTGGGGGCCCCCGGGCTTGGGGACCCTTGGATGTATCTTATGCAAAAGGGCTTGGGGTCAGAGGACAGGACAGACAGGGCCAGGCAATGTTGGCCAGTGGTCAGCGCTGTGACTCAGGCTGCTTCTGGGTACCGTGGGGACCCCTGAGCTGGCAGCCCCAAACCTCAGCAAGGGACCTTGTGGCACGTTGCTCTGTCCTGCCAGCCCACGACCCCAGCAGGGACTGTCAGAGGGTTGAGGAATGTGTGTGTCCACGTATCAGTGACCGCCTACCCCACCACGTGCACATGCACACACACGCAGATATGCACATGGGGAAGAGGAGGCTTTCTGTGTGCTTGCCGAGGTCAGGGACCCCGGACGGGGTGCACAGGGGTCAAGGGAGTCAGGAAGCAGAAGTGTCTACTGCCAGAGATGGTGAAGAGTAATGGGCATTAGTGGAAGGTGAGTACTGGATCGGGAACTGAGCTAGAAGAAAGGTCTGGGGTCAGAGTGGACCCGGTCCTCTCTGAAGTATGACTACTCAGTTCTTCCTGAGACTAAAGCAACCGACACCCTGTGCAGCTGTCCCTGGATCACTCTGGTGCGTCTGAGTCACAGGACTCTCTCATCCTCTGCTGGTCACTAAGGAAGCTGACCCCACTGCGGCCTCCTGGGGACGGGCCCTCTCTGCTCAGAGGCGGGCGGTCCCTTCCACTCACACCCAGGTCCCCTAATGGCCGCGCCCACTTGCTTCCCGGGGCACGGGGGGCACCGTCTCCGCTCTGAGGGCTCAGCAGACACACCCCTCCTTTGGCGGCACACCTGACGGAGCAGGGCTGGGGTCACGCACTACCCAAGACTACAGTCACGTTTTCTCACAGGAAGAAAGTTTGTTTTCCAGAATACAACTACATTTCCATCGCAGCACAGGGATGGGAGACTGGGGGGTGGGGAGGGCAAGTGGATGGTAGATTAAAGGTGCTTCACTCCCCACTTGGGCTCTAACCCTTTAACTCTGAAGACAGGGATGGGGAGGACAGTGTCATCGATGTTGCAAGCACCACACGCTCCAACACCTGAGCCACCAGCCCAGCTCCGCCACGCACTTGCTGTGTGACCTTGGGGGAGCCACTCGAACCCTATGAGCTTCCGTTTCCTTACTGCGTGACCTGAGTTTTTTGGAGAGAGACCTGAGACCCTGCCTGACACAGCGTCGTGCGGGGCGCTCCGTCACCCCGAGGTCTCTCTGCCAGCCTCCTCTACTCCTCCCACCCCTGTCCCACGCCTGGCGCAGACACGGGGGATGCTGGCTGCGTGGAACAGACCACCTTGAGCTTGGGGCGTGGCCGCTGTGCGCCGGCCTCTGCCCTGCAGAGGGAGGAAGACGCAGACCGAGCCCTCCGAGGGGCCGCGGGCGAGCACTGGCGCAGGGGCTCTCAGTGCCCAGGACGCGGGGGCGGGGGCCCCTTCCTGGAGTCCTGGCTGCGCCGGCATCCTCACGGTGCGACGTTTTCCTGAGGCCAGTCCAGGACCAAGGGAGCTGGTGGCTGCTCGGGACACGCGCGGGGGGAGACGCGGTGTGGGTGGTGGGCCTGGGCTTTACCAAGGCTGCCCCCTCCCTGGACTTGCGGTGGAGAGGCGGTACGGACCCCTCCCCCACGGCGGGTCACGCCATCGGTCCCCCCCGGGCCCCAGCAGCCGTAGGTTTCCAGCTTCCCCGCCTCATGTGTGCACAGCAGAGTGGGTCCCTGGGTAGCTCTCCAGCCTGAAACGTGGCAGCTGTCCCGTTCCCTCCTACACCTCCCTTCCCTGGGACTCAGCGCCGGTGTCTGCAGCAAAAGGAGTCTCAGCTGGGGACTCGGTGGCCTTTGTCGTAGCCTATAACAAAACAATAGCCATTAGCGTACGTTAATATTCATGCCCGCAGCTTCCACTGAACCAGTGGTTTCCCAGCGCCCCACGCTCTGGACAGAGAGCCAGTGGGGCCCAGTCTCTCCCTATAGCCAAATGCAGGGCCAGGAGACAAAAGAGTGAGACCCCAAGAGGCCTGGGGCAGTTAACGGGATGGGGTGCCCCCTCTCAGGGCCGGGGAGAAAGAGCCTTGGGTCTTTCCCTCAGCGCAGTGGGAAGACCCCCCGGCCCCAGGAGGCCGTCCAGGGCCTGGGAAGGCAGCGGAATACAGAGAGCGTGAGCGCTTTGTCTGTGCGCCGTGTCTATCCTTTATCGCCAGGAACGCACCTGCCGCCCGCCTGGCAGCTTTTAATACCACCTCTCCCATTTTCAGCTGGAAAAAAGTCAGCTTCGGCTTGGGAACCCATCTGCCTGAGGTCCCGTAACCAGCAGGTGGAAGGGCTGCTACTCCAAGTCGGGGTCCCCGCGGGAAGGCGGAGGGGGTGGAGTTAGAGCGGCGGGGCAGGCACAGC
Source organism: Physeter macrocephalus (assembly GCF_002837175.3). NCBI lineage: Eukaryota > Metazoa > Chordata > Mammalia > Artiodactyla > Physeteridae > Physeter > Physeter macrocephalus. The sequence continues at coordinate 178,753,121 of NC_041224.1, forward strand.
CCCCGATGGCAAACCCTCCGGAAAGGCAGGTGCTGGCTGTCACTGTTCCAGCTGACATCCTTGTACCCCCGGGGTGGCCGGTGGGTGGTCCGGGCTGCCAGGCTGCGGGGAGAAACCCAGCTTGGGACCCAGGGAGGTGGATTTGGAGTGGGTGCCGGGAGGGCGCAGAGCGGGAAGGCCGCTGACGGCAGAGAAAAGGCCAGAACACGGCTCCGCGGGCAGAGGAAGGGCTTGGGGGGCCCCGGGGGTCCTGCCCCCTGGCCCGTGACTAAGGCAGGACTCTGTACCCCGGGCGGCACAAAGGAGAAAAGTTTGCGCTCTTCTCGGGGCGGTGTCTCCCCGCAGCCCAGGGCGGTTGGGCGGAATTACTGAGAATGAGGCTGCTGGTTGCTAATGGGCTCGGGGAAAATGGGATGCAATTTAGCCGCTATTTTTCAGGCCCAGAGCTATTGAATAAATGAAGTGCGCTGGGTCTGAGTCACCGGCTGACACACCGCCCGGCTCCCGGCGTCAGGGCCGGCGGGGGAGGGGCGGGGGAGGGGGGGCCCTGGAGAAGGCCTGTGAGGGTGGCGGGCGGGTAGCTGGAGGGCTGCTCTCCACTTGCCTGGCGCAGGATGGGAGGGGGAGCGGAGGGGGAAGAGGTGGCCTGGGACGGGGGAGGTGGGGGAGGGACGCAGAGCAGAGCTTGTTAAGCGCAGGGGACAAGGGGGCAGGGTGAGGGCGGGCGAGAGAGGGGGTACCGAGAGGGGAGAGGGCGGCAGGCAGTGAGGGGCTTGCAAGAGATCATGGCCTCGCCCCAGGCGGGGGCAGCCGCTGGGGGACCATTTGCCGTCGTCACTCACAATTAGGGGCCTCCCCCGGGCTTGGGGACTCGTGGAAACGTGGGCAGCAAAGCAGACTACCACCGCTTGGGGGAGGGGGGAGATCAATCCGTCTGAGCCTCCGGCGTCGCCCGCTTCGGACCCCCTCCCGCGCGCCCCGCCCCCCACCCGCCGCGGTGGGGAGGGGGCGGCGGGGGGGCGGCGCTGGGGTTTGTCCGCAAGCCGCGTGTCTGCCGGACGGCAGCCCGTGAGCTGGGGGCTGCAGCGGGCGCAGGGCTGCAGCCGGCAGGCCCTGCTCAGCCCCGGGAAAGCCGAAGCCCGCCTGGGGCCCTCTGGTGCGGTGAAGGGAGGAAGCTTGGCAAACAGCCCCACGGGGGGTCAGCTCCAGGCCTGGGGGGGGCGGCGGTGCGCGGCTGGGTGGGGGTCCAGAGCTCCCACACCTGTAGGACGGCCCCCCACCCCCCCGCGTGGATGCGGAAGATCTGGGACATCCCCGGCTCCTCTGAGACTCTGCTGTGTGACCCTGGGCCGGCGCAGGCCTCTCTGAGCCTGCAATTTCCAGGTGGTAAAATGAAAAATGCAAACAGTGGGAAGTCCTCCTGAGTAGGAACTCGGTGTCCATGTGAACACGCAGTCTGCCCCGCCAGCCCCCGTGCTGGCCGAAGCCCACGGGGCCAGGTGTGGACCCTAGCTCTGCGTTGCTGGAGTCTTCTCACACTTTCTAGAACACAGTCGGGGCACACATGAGGGGGCAGGTGCTCCCCACAGAGAGCCCCCTCCCAGCCCCAGTGAGGCTGTCACAGGGGGGCCTCCTCTTCCTCTCCCCGATACCCCCTCTGCCTCACTCATGTCCCCCCAGAGCCTCCTTTCAGGGTCCCATCACCACCAGCCCCCTCAGGAAGCCTGCAGGAGGACATGCCACGTGTGAGCCCGGACCAACAGAGAGGAGAAGAGGGGTTACAAGATTGGGACCTCCCGGTCCAGGGCGCTGAACTCTGGAAGGACAGTGGCAGCTTGGCACAGAGCACCCTGCGATGGGTGGCTGTCCCCAAGAGCCACCAAGCCCACCCACTTGCCCTCAGGTCCCAGATGTCTCTGCGGGACTCCCTCCTCCCCTGCCAGCACCACCAAACTCTGGAGGTCCCCGGGGAAGTTGCTTCAGAAACGCAGGATATAACGTGGCCAAGGTGCCTGTGCTCTCGGCTCCCTGGTGGGCGGGGCCCTTGCTCAGGATGCTTACCCCTATCTGTTCCTGAGAGCAGGTGAGGGCGCCACTAGGCAGCCGGCCCGAGGCTCCTCCTGTCGGACGGCCGGCCAGGGTCAGCCAAGGGTGTCTCTGTTGGTGGTGGAGAGCCTGGCACTCTCGCCCTCACATCACTGAATGCTCCCCTTTGCTCTCTAATGGAGCAGCCCAGAGCCACACAACTGGCGTGTCAGTGCCCTCAGCCAGAGGCCAGCAGGATCCCACCCGCAGGTGAACAAGTCGGGGGTATTGCATATTGCAGCGGGGAAGCCTGGGGGCATCTCGGGGTGCTCCGATGTGGGTTTGATTAGGAGGCTTGGGTCGGGGTGGGGTCTAAGCAATCTCTAGATGGATTGGATCCTGTCGAAAAGCGGGAGCTTCTATGACTGGGCGTCTCAATAAACCTTTTCTGCAGACTAGAATGAAGATGAAGCTGCAATTGGGAAAGAAGCAGCTGTCCCTCTTTTTAAGCCAAGAGAGGGGCTGCTTGGTATTCCGTGGAAGGCACAGCGACCTTGTTTCTGTCTGTGCTGAGACAAAGTTATGAAGTGGCCTTGCTTTGTCTCGTCCCATCACCGTCTCTGAGGAGCCTTGTCTGAGGTTGTTCTCTGTGAGATGGTTTATATCCAGGAGGAGAAGAACCCTGCCCAGCTGGGAGTGCCAGGCCAGCTTCTGGGGGGTGGGGCCAGCTCCTTTCTCTTCTTCCCTAGTAAAGAGCAAGGTAAAGCTCAACCAGGTAGTGAAAACTGTTAGAGCACACCTACCTGCAGAGCATAATTCCAAGCATTTATTTTTAGGTTAGGGTTTCTTTCTTTTTTTCCCACATTTATTGAGGTGTAACTGACAAAACTGTACACTTAAAGTGTACAATGTGATGATTTGATATACCTATACATTATGAAATAATTACCATAATCAAGTTAATTAATACATCCATCACCTGACAGTTACCTTTTTCGTGTGTGATGAGAATGTTGAAAATCTACCCTCTCAGCATCTTTCAGGCATACAAAACATTATAGTTAACGAGAGCCACCACGCTGTACGTTAGATCCCCAGAACTTATTCTTCTTATAACTGGAAATTTGTACCTTTAACCAGCATCTTCACTTCCAAGGTCCGGGCAACCACCCTTCTACTCTCAGTTTTCTATGGGCTTAACCTTTTTTTTTTAAGATTCCACCTATAAGTGATATCAAGTGAGAGTAATTGTCTTTCTTTGTTCAACTTATTTCACATATTTCAGCATAATGTCTGCCAGGCTCATCCATGGTAGGATTCCCTTCTTTATTATGGCTGAACAATATTCCATTGTCGGGCTTCCCTGGTGGTGCAGTGGTTGAGAGTCCGCCTGCCGATGCAGGGGACACGGGTTCGTGCCCCGGTCCGGGAAGATCCCATTAGCATGATGTCCACCAGGCTCATCCATGTTGTTCCAAATGGCAGGATTTCCTTCTTTTTTATGGCTGAATAATATTCCATTGTACACATAAAACACAGTTTCTTTACCCATTCCTCCACTGATGGACACCTAGGTTGTTTCCATATCTTGGCTATTGTCAATGATGCTGCAATGAACGTGGGATGCAGATACCTTTTCAGTTATGCTTTTATTTTCTTTGGATAAATACCCACAAGTGGAATTGCTGGATCATGTGGTCATTCCACTTTTAATTTTTGAGGAACACCCGTACTGTTTTCCATAGTGGCTGCACCAATTTACATTCCCACCAACAGGGCACGTGGGTTCCCTTTTTTTCACATTCTCGCCGACACTTGTTATTTCTTGTCTTTTTGATCATAGCCATTCTAACAGGTGAAACATGTTATCTCATGGTGGTTTTGATTTGCATTTCCCTGATGATTAGTGATGTTGAACATCTATCTTTTCATGTGCCTGTTGGCCATCTGTTTGTCTTCTTTGGAAAAATGTCTATTCAGGTCCTCTGCCCATTTTTTGATCAGGTTATTGGATATTGAGTTGTATGAGCTCCTTGTATATTTTGATACTACCACCTTATCAGACATATGGTTTGCAAAGCCTTTCTCTGATTCAGTAGGTGGCCTTTTCATTTTGTTGATGGTTTCCTTTGCTGTGCAGAGGCTTTTAAGTTTGAGATAGTCCTGCCTGTCTATTTTTGCTCTTATTGCCTGTACTTTTGGTGGCATATCCAAGACATCTCTGTTAAGACCAATGTCAAGGGACTTTGCCCCAGTGCTTTCTTTTAGGACTTCTGGTTTTAAGTCTTAACATTCAAGTCTTTGATCTATTTTGAATTAATTTTTGTGAGTAGTGTAAAATAAGAGTTAAATTTCCTTCTTTTGTATATGGATATCCAATTTTCCCAGTACCATTTATTGAAGTACCTTTCCCAGTAAAGGTATTCCCAGTACCTTTCCCCATTGTGTGTTTTTGGTGTCCTTGTCAAAGATTAGTTGACTGTATATGCATGGGTTTATTTCTGGGCTCTCTATTCTGTTCCATTGATCAATGTACCTGTTTGTTTGTTTGTTTTGTCTTTGTTGTCTTCATTAAAAAAAATTTTTTATACAATTTGTAAAGGTCACAATCCATTTACAGTTATTACAAAATACTGGCTATAGTCCTAGTTTGTTGTATTTTTTAGATTCCACATGTAAGTGATATCATACATTATTTGTCTTTCTTTGTCTGACTTATTTCATTTAGCATGATGCCCTCAAAGTCTATCTATGTTGCTGCAAATGGCAAAATTTTGTTCTCTTTTATGGCTGAGTAGTTTTGTATTGCATGTTTGTGTGTGTGTGTGTGTGTGTGTGTGTGTGTGTGTGTGTGTGTGTGTGGTGTCTATCTACCTATCTACCACATCTTCTTTATTCATTCATCTGTTGATGGACACAGGTTGTTTGAGGTGCGTGTGTGTGTGTGTGTGTGTGTGTGTGTGTGTGGTGTCTATCTACCTATCTACCACATCTTCTTTATTCATTCATCTGTTGATGGACACAGGTTGTTTCTGTATCTTGGCAATTGTAAATAATGCTGTTAGGAACATTGGGGTGCATATATCTTTTTGAATTAGTGAGTTTTTTTTCCAGATGTATACTCAGGGGTGCGATTGCTGGGTTTATGGTAATTTTATTTTCAGTTTTTTGAGAAACCTCCATACTGTTTTCCACAGTGGCTGCACCAATTTACATTCCCACCAACAGTGTATGAGTGTTCCCTTTTCTCCACATCTGTGCCAACATTTGTTATTTGTGTTCTTTTTGATGACAGTGTATCTGAAAGCAGCAGAATACACATTCTTTTCAAGTGCACATTGAACATTGTCCAGGACCGATCACACGCTAGGCCACAAAACAAGCCTTGTTAAATTTAAGAAAAAATCATATCAATCATCTTTTCTGACCACAACATTATGAGACTAGAAATCAACTATAAGAAAAAAAAAACTGCAAAAACAAGCACAGCTATATGGGTACTAAACAATATGCCGCTAAACAACAAATGGATCACTGAAGAGCTCAAAGAGGAAATCAAAAAGCACCTAGTGATAAATGAAAATGAAAACACTATGATCCAAAACCTATGGGAGGCAGCAAAAGTGGCTCTAAGAGGGAAGTTTATAGCATACAAGCTTACCTCAGGAAACAAGAAAAATCTCAAATAAACAACCTAACCTAACACCTAAAAGAACTAGAGAAAGAAAAATAAACAGAACCCAAATTTAGTAGAAGGAAAGAAATCATAAAGATAAGAGCAGAAGTAAATTAAATAAAGACTAAAAAAGTAGAAAAGATCAATGAAATTATAAGCTGGATCTTTGAAAAGATAAATAAAATTGTTAAACCTGTAGCCAGACTCACCAAGAAAAAAGGGAGAGGGCCCAAATCAATAAAATCAGAAATGAAAAAGAAGTTACAACCAACACCACAGAAATACAGAGGATCATGAGACTACTACAAACAACTATATGCCAATAAATTGGACAATCTAGAAGAAATGGAGCCAGGAAGAAATAGAAAATCAAACAGACCAATTACTAGTAAGGAAATTGAATCAGTAATTTAAAAACTCCCAACAAACAAAAGTCCAGGACCAGACAGTTTCACAGGTGAGTTCTACCAAATATTTAGAGAAGAGTTAACATCTATTCTTCTCAAACTATTCCAAAAATTTGCAGAGGAAGGAACACTTTCAAACTCATTCTATGGGACCAGCATCACCCTAATACCAAAATCAGGCAAAGATATCACAAAAAAGAAAACTACAGGCTGACATCACTGATGAAAATAGATGCGAAATTCTCAACAAAATCCTAGCAAACCAGTTCCAACAATACATTAAAAGGATCATACACCATGATCAAGTGAGATATATCCCAGATATGCAAGGATTTTTCAATATCCACAAATCATTCAATGTGATACATTAACAAATTGAAAAATAAAAATCACATGATCATCTCGATAGATACAGAAAAAGTTTTTGACAAAATTCGACAACCATTTATGATAAAAACTCACCAGAAAGTAGACATAGAGGGAACATACCACAACATAATAAAGGCCATATATGACAAACCCACAGCTAACATCATACTCAATGGTGGAAAGATGAAAGCATTTCCTCTAAGATCAGGAACAAGACAAGGATGCCTACTTTTTCCACTTTTATTCAACATAGTATTGGACATTCTAGCCACAGCAATCAGAGAATGAAAAGAAATAAAAGGAATTTAAATTGGAAAGGAGGATGTAAAAAGTCACTGTTTGCAGATGACATGATAGTATACACAGAAAATCCTAAAGACACCACTTGAAAACTACTAGAGCTCATCAATGAATTTGGTAAAGTTGCAGGATACAAGATTAATACAAAGAAACTGGTTGCATTTCTATACGCTAACAACAAAGTATCAGAAAGAGAAATTAAGGAAACAATCCAATTTATCATCACATTAAAAAGAATAAAATAACTAGGAATAAATCTACCTAAGGAGGCAAAATACCTGTACTCTGAAAACTATAAGACATTGATGAAAGAAATTGAAGATAACACAAACAGATGGAAATAATATACCATGTTATTGGATTAGAAGAATCAATGTTGTCAAAAGTACTATACTACCCAAGGCAATCTACAGATTCAATGCAATCCCTCTCAAAATACCAATGGCATTTTTCACAGAACTAGAACAAATAATTTTAAAATTTGTATGGAAAAACAAAAGACCCCAAATAGCCAAAACAATCTTGAGAAAGAAGAACAGAGCTGTAGGAGTCCTTCTCCCTGACTTCAGACTATACAACAAAGCTACAGCAATCAAAACAGTATGGCACTGGCACAAAAACAGACACATATATCAATGGAATAGAATAGAGAGCCGAGAAATAAATCCATGCACTTATGGTCAGTTAATCCACAACAAAGGAGGCAAGAAAATACAACGGAGAAAAGACAGTCTCTTTTTCACTGTGTCCAGTTTTATGCCAGTACCATACTGTTTTGATTCTTATATCTTTGTAGTACAGTTTGAAATCAGGAAGTGCGATGCCTCCAGATTTGTCTTGGCTATTTAGTGGTTCCATACAAATATAAGGACTGTTTGTTCTATTTCTGTGAAAAATTTCATTGATATTTTGATATGGATTGCATTGAGTCTATAGATGGCTTGGGGTGGTATGGACATTTAACAATATTAATTCTTCCAATTCAGCACCATGGGATATCTTGCCATTTATTTGTGTCTTCTTCAATTTCTTTCAATTGTCTTATAGTTTTCAATATATAGATATTTCACCTCCTCAGTTAAATTTATTCCTGAGTATTTTATTCTTTTTGATGCAATTGTAAATGGGATTAGTGTCTTAATTTCTCTTTCTGATAATTTGTTATTAGTGTATAGAAATGCAACAGATTTTTGTATATTGATTTTGTATTCTGAACCTTTACTGAATTCATTTATTAGTTCCAACAGTTTTTTTTAATGGAGTCTTTAGGGTTTTCCTTATATAATATCATACCATCTATAAATAGATGACATGTATAGACTCCATATGAGTCTCTTATGTTCCTTTGTATTTTTCTGGTGTCAATTGTGATGTCTCCTCTTTCATTTCTGATTTGCTTATTTGAGTCTCCTCTCTTTTTATCTTGGTCTAGCTAAAGGTTTGCTAATTTTATTGTCTTTGAAAAAGCAGCGCTTCACTTTGTTGATTTTTCTATTGTTTTTCTTCTATTTCATTTATTTCCGCTCTGATCTATATTATTTCCTTCCTTCAGCTAACTTTGGACTTAGTTTCTCCACTTTTTCTAGTTCCTTGAGGTATAAAATTAGGTTGTTTATTTAACATGCATCTTTTTTCTCAATGTAGATGTTTATTTCTATAAACTTCCCCTCTTAGAACTGCTTTTGTTGCATCTTATAAGTTTTGGTATATTGTGTTTCCATTTTCACTTTTCTCAAGATTTTAAAATTTTACCTTTGTATTCCTTCTTTGACTCATTGATTGTTCAGGAGTGTGTTGTTTAATTTACACATATTTGTGAATTTTACAATTTTCTTCCTGTTATTGATTTCTAGTTACATATCATTGTGGTCAGAAAAAATACTTGATATAATTTCAATCTTCTTAACTTTGTTAAGACTTGTTTAGTGGCCTAACATATGATCTATCCTGGAGAAGTTCTGTGTGTGCTTTGAGAAGAATGTTGTATGGAATTTTCCTATATGTTTGTTAGATCCATTATCTCTAAAGTGTAGCTCAAGTCTAATATTTCCTTATTGATATTCCATCTGGATGATCTATCCATTGTTGAAAGTGGAATATTGAAGTTCTCTACTACTTTTGCATTGCTGTCTATTTTTGCCTTCAGGTGTGCTAATATTTGCTTCACATTTAGGTACTACAATGTTAGGTGCACATCTATTTATCATTGTTATATGCTTTTGATGAATTCACCCCTTTATCATTATATAGTGACCTTCTTTGTCTCTTGTTACAGTTTTTGACTTAATATCTATTTTGTCTGATGTACGCATAGCTACCCCTGCTCTCTTTTGTTTCCCTTTGCATGGAATAGCTTTTCCCATCCCTTCACTTTCAGCCTATCTGTGTCCTTAAAGCTGAGGTGAGTATCCTGTAGGTAGCATATAATTGAGTCTTGGTTTTTTGCCTATAAAGCCACTCTATGTTTTTTGAGAGTAAAATTTAACCTACTTGCATTTAAAGTAATTACTGATAAGTAAGACCTAACTATTGTTATCTTGTTTTATGACTCTTTTGTAGTTCCTTTGTTCCTTTATTCCTCTCTTTTTTTTCTTTCCTCTCTCTTCTTTTGTGATTTGATGATATTCCAGAGTATATTCTTTGATTCTTTTCACTTTATCTTTTGCGCATCTACTATAGGTTTTTTCCTTTGTGATTACCATAAGGCTTACACGATACATCTTATAGTTACAACAGTCTATTTTAGGCTGGTAACAACTTAACTTTGATAGCATACAAAAGGTCTAACCTTTGATTCATCCCCCACATTGTGTTTTTGATGTCACGATTTAAAATTTTTGCACTGTATATCCATTAACAAATTATTGTAAATATAGTCATTTTTAATACCTTCGTCTTTTAACCCTTATACTAGAGTTAAGTGATTTATATACCAGCATAATATTATTAGAGTGTTCTGAATTTGACAACATACTTACCTGTACCAGTGAGTTTTATATTTTCATATGTTTTCATGTAACTAATTGGTGTCCTTCCATTTCAGCTTGAAGACCTCCCTTTAGTATTTCTTACAAGGCAGGTTTAGTGGGGATGAACTCCCTCAGCTTTTGTCTGGGCAAGTCTTTATCTCTCCTTCATTTCTGAAGGTAAACTTTGATGGGTAAAGTATTCTTGGTGGGCAGGTTTTTTTTTTTTTTTCCCAGCACTTTGAATACCTCATTTCATTCTTTCCTGGCCTGCAAGTCTTCTGCTGAGAAATCCATTGATAGCTTTATGGAGGTTTCCTTGTATGAGATGAGTTTCGTTTCTCCCACACCTTAAAAATTCTTTCTTTGAAATTAAAGAGGACAAAAATAGATGGAAAGATATCCCATAATGTTGGATTAGAAGAATTAATATTGTTAAATTCCAATGGCATTTTTCACAGAAATAGAAAAAAACTACCCTAATATTTATATGGAACCATAAAAAACCCTAAATAGCCAAAGCAATCTTGAGAAAGAAGGACAAAGCTGGAGGCATCACATATCCTGATTTCAAACTATATTACAAAGCTATAGTAATCAAAACAGTACAGTACTGGCATAAAACAAGGCACATTGGCCAATGGAACAGAATAGAGGCTCAGAAATAAACTCATGCCTACACAGTCAACTAATCTTTGATAAGGACACAAAAAACACACAATGGGGAAAGGATAGACTCTTCAATAAACGGTGTTGGGAAAACTGGATATCCACATGCAAAAGAGTGAAACTGGACTTTTACACCATTCACAAAAATTAATTCAAAATGGAGTGAAGATTTAAATATAGAACCTGAAACCAAAGTCTGAGAAGAAAGCATTGGGGAAAAGCTCCTTGACATTGGTCTTGACAGTGATTTCTTGGATACGACACCAAAAGCACAGGCAATAAAAACAAAAATAAACAAGCGGGACTCTCTCAAACTAAAAAGCCTCTGCACAGCAAAGGAAACCATCAACAAAATGAAAAGGCCACCTACTGAATGGGAGAGAAACTTTGCAAACCATATATCTGGTAGTGGGTTAATATCCGAAATATACAATGAGCTCATACAACTCAATCGCCAAAATACAAATAACCTGATCAAAAAATGGGCAGAGGACCTGAATAGACATTTTTCCAAAGAAGACAAACAGATGGCCAACAGGCACATGAAAAGATAGATGTTCAACATCACTAATCATCAGGGAAATGCAAATCAAAACCACCATGAGATAACATGTTTCACCTGTTAGAATGGCTATGATCAAAAAGACAAGAAATAACAAGTGTCGGCGAGAATGTGAAAAAAAGGGAACCCACGTGCCCTGTTGGTGGGAATGTAAATTGGTGCAGCCACTATGGAAAACAGTATGGGTGTTCCTCAAAAATTAAAAATGGACTGACCACATGATCCAGCAATTCCACTTGTGGGTATTTATCCAAAGAAAATAAAAGCATAACTGAAAAGGTATCTGCATCCCACGTTCATTGCAGCATCATTGACAATAGCCAAGATATGGAAACAACCTAGGTGTCCATCAGTGGAGGAATGGGTAAAGAAACTGTGTTTTATGTGTACAATGGAATATTATTCAGCCATAAAAAAGAAGGAAATCCTGCCATTTGGAACAACATGGATGAGCCTGGTGGACATCATGCTAATATTTTAAGCATTTATGAATATGGCCTCATGAAATCCTGACCTCACCTCCAATGGGTGGGTGTTACTGTTAGCCCCTCTTTACTCAGGAGGAAACTGAGGCCAGAGAGTTTGAGCAACTTGCCCAGGTCACAGAGATGCTAAATGGCCATCTGGGGTTTGAACTTAGGTCCTTAGGCCCTTGAGTCTAAGCTCACCTTTGGGGATATAGCTTTCCGGCCCACTGAGAGGGTGAGAGAGACCTGGGTGAGCAATGGGGTCATTAAGGGTCCCCACCCAGTCTAGCCCCAGGGTTGCTGGGGTAGAGGGTCAGAAGCTGTGATCAGAACACAACTGGGATCCAGGAACCAAGGTGTAGTTGACCAAATAATTACCCCCAAAGATGTCCAAGTCCTAATCCCCAGCACCTGTGAATATGCAACTTTTGCAGATGTGATTCAGTTAAGGACCTTGAGTTGGGGAGATGAGCCCGGATTATCTCCATGGGCCCAATGTAAACACAGGTGTCCCTATCAGAGCAAGCAGGAGGGTCAAAGATGGCAAAGGGGGAAGGAGAGGAGACAGTGGAAGCAGAGGTAAAAGAGAGAGAGAGATAGGAAGATGTCGTGCACCTGGCTTTGAAGATGCAGGGGGTGCCGTGAGCCAAGGAGTGCAGGCGGCCTCTAGAAGCTGGAAAAAGCAAAAAAACCTAATTCCACCTCGGAGCCTCCAGAAGGAACTCAGCCCTGCCAACACCTTGATTTTTAACCCAGTGAGAACCATTTTGAGTCTCTGACCTCCAGAAGTGTTAGATAATAAATTTGTGTTATAAGTTAGTCATTTATTGCAGTAGCAATGAGAAACGAATACATGGAAATACAGCTGGGGCATTTCAGGACACAGGAATCTCGCTCATGGCAGCTGGCGCTGGAGAGGCAGCTGGGGCTGGAGAGGCAGCTGGGGGTGCAGGCCGTGACACGCTCTGATTTCCCCGCTCAGGAATCCACCCTGGATGCCATTGGGGGTATTTGGAGGGTGAGGGGCAGCAGGGAGACCAGGCAGAGTCTCCTGCCCCGTCAGGTGGAGATGGAGCTGGCTTGGTCCAGGGGCTGGAGAGAAGCTGACGGGTCCATGGGATATCGAGATGGTTAGGACTGCGGGGGCCGGAAGCATGAGGGGAGGGACCTTGGGGCTCCTGGCTCAAGCCCCAAGTGCTCTCTGAAGCTACTTGTAAGAAGAGGGACCAGGAGGAGGGACAGGCTGGTGGTGGGAAGGTGACAGTTTGCCCGGGAGCCCATGGGTCCTCCTCATCCAGCAGGGAGGTGTCAGGGAGCCCCGAGGGCAGGGTCCCTCCACCCCTGAGTTGGCCTCTGCAAAGCTAGCCCAGCTCCTCGGGATGAGGGCCCCTAGTGAGGCCTGGGCTGGGGGATAGAGTGAGGGCCTGGCCCGGCGGCATGTGGCTCTGACCCTCGAGTGATGCCCCAGAGGCAGTGTGGACACCAAGTCCCGCTCGCAGGCTCAGCCCTGAAGGTGGGAGGCCAGGCCTGGCACCCCACACGTGTTTTTGGAACAACAGCCTTGCGAGACTAGTTTGGCACCCGTCGAAGACCACGAGCAAGTTGCCAGTGGTAAAACATCACAGAAACATTGTTTCTTGCAAGATACTGGAAATAGCCAAGGCAGCGTTACCCAACAGCACAGCGGGGCCTATGTACGCAGTCGGGGAGCCAGGCTCCGGGGCTTGGACGGCATGTCCTGCCAGGCTGGGAGCATCCCCACGTCTGCGGCCAGATTCCTCAACGACCACTTGGAAGCAGAATTGACGGGGACTCAGGGGACAGGAGCCTCTTTCCACTCCCGCTGATAGGAAGTGTTTACAGCCCAAGCCGGCCTGGTCTGGCAGCCCCCTGACTTCTGTGGCCAGCAGACCATGGCTTTTGGGCTGGAAGACGTGCCCAGACTCTGCGGGATCAGCAGGACAAGGATGGCCCTGGGCCTGGCGGGGCTGGCAGGGCGGGCGGGGCTGGCTGGGCACGGGCCTCACCCCTCCCAGTCTGCCCGCGGCTTTAGGAGGAGAGCACTCTTATAGCCTCGGCTCCTCTGAAGCCATATCTCCTCCCACTTAGTCCAGGCGTGCACTTAAGTGGGTGTGACTGGGGGCTTGGGGGCAGGGTCCTGGCAAGCAGAACCCAACAGTAATTCTCCATCATTAAAACAGGATGGAGCTAAGCGGTCAGGCGGGGAAACTAGGAAACATGCATAAAGAAAATAAGAGACGCTTAAGAAGTTTATTGTTTTGAAATCTCCCCTTGCCCGCCCCCTTTCCTGATACACCCTGCAACATCCTCCGTGCATGTGGGGTGAGTTTCCCTTTTTGCAGCCCTGTGTCTGACCGGGTGACTTAAAGGGCTGTCCAGGGCCCGAGATTGCGCTGAAGGCCCCAGCCTGTTTGCAGCCCTGTGTGACCGGGTGACTTAAAGGGCTGTCCAGGGCCCGAGATTGCGCTGAAGGCCCCAGACATGCCCTGCTGCCCAGGCTTATTCCTGGGGCCCCAGGTACTTGGCCTGCACCGTAAGCAGTGTTTACTACCCTACTTCTCTGATTGGCAAGCTGAGGCTCCAGCTCTTAAGAAACCTGGGATCTCAGGGGCGGTGAGTGCGGAGCTGGGACTCCACCCCAGGCGATCCTGACCCATAACCTGGGCTGACCACACCGCACGCCGCCCCCGACTCAGGCCCTCGCCATGTTCATAGACCCTCACCCGGCTCCTCTGAAGGACCCTAATTTCAGGGCCGTCCCTGGCTCACAGCCTTGCTCTGCCTCTGTCCCTGCTGTCCCGGCCACCACGAGCTCACCGCACCCTCCTCTTCACACACCTGTGGGCAATGGCCTGCCCTGGCACCCACCTGGGCTGCACCATCCCAGACCCAGACCCAGACTCTGGGTCACCCCATCCGTTGGGGAGCATTATGGGCTGAATTGTGCCCCCTCCAAAAAATTATACGTTGGAGTCCTAACCCCTAGTACCTCAGAACATGACTTTATTTGGAGACAAGGTTTTTACAGAGGCAGGTAGTCAAGTTCATGTAAGGAAGGCAGGCCCTAATCTAACAGGACTGACGTCCTTATAAGAAGGGGAAACTTAGACACACAGAGAGATGTACGCAGGGAGAACGCCACACAAAGGTAAAGGCAGAGATCGAGGTGAGGCGTCTCCAAGCCAAAGAGCACCAAAGACTGCCGGCAAAGCACCAGAAGCTGGGGGACAGGCCTGGAACAGATGCTCCCTTCTCCCAGCCCTCAGAAGGAAACACCCTTGCCGACACCTTGATCTTGAACTCCTGGCCTCCAGAACTGTGAAACAGTCATTTTCTGTTGTTTAAGCCTCCCAGTGTTACAGCAGCCTGAGCAGACTGATACAGGGACACAGGCCAGCTCACCCCAGGGGCACTCCCCTGTCCCAGCTTTTGCCCCCTGGATGTGCCCCCCAACCCTGGATGCCATCTGCTTTACCTGTGAGAGGCCGCACCTTGCCAGCCCCCTCCAGGGATGGAGAATGGCTGCTGTGAGGGACGGTGGCCCTGACTTGGGACACGAGGCTCCAAGTGGACCAGAAGTCTGACCCCCTTGGGGTCTGTGGCTTCCGTGCAGCCTCTCGGTCCCCGGCGGGAGCTTCCCACCAGCCTGGGGATGGGGGCGGGGGGCGGTCCCTGCAGGGAGATGAGTCTCCACCTCGGAGCATTTGAGACCTTGGAGTGTTGGGACCAGGCCACCCCTTGAACAACCATTCATTCTCCAATTAGCTGTGAATGAATCCGAAACACACAGATTCAATTTCCCATGAAATGTAAATGGGTGTAGAGATGTTAGGGAGTGAGTCTGGATTTATTTTAAGGGCATTTGAGCACTGGCCTGCGGTGGCTGCCGAGGACCCGTAGAGACAGACGGGCTCCGAAGAAAAGCTGAGCGCAGGTACCTGCCTCCCATGGGGCTGGTGGCCGCGCGCTAAGGATGTTGCCTGTATTCCCTCCGTCACCCGCCAACAGCCCTGGAATCGACGCAGCCCATTTCACGTACGGAAAAACAGACACAGACCGGACAAGGCCCTGGAAGGAGGCACAGCCAGGGCCTGGACGCTGCTTTCCCTGACTCTGGGCCCCGAGCCCTTTCCTACACGATGAGGATTTCAGGGGCCCCGGGGAGATCAGAGTGGCTCCAGAAGGGAACAGGACTTGAGCAGGGCCCTGGGCAGGGCCGGAAGCCGGCTGGGGCCTGGGGCTGGCAGGGCAGCCTCAGCTGCGGCATAAGGAATACCGAGTCCTGACTGAGTAATGTGTTCTGGAAGGTTCTAGGCACCCAGAGGGGCCTTGGGCTGTAAGCAGGCACTGTGTCTCCCCTGTGGTCCAGACGCACTAGCAAGCGGTCGGTGGGCGCCTTGGGCCACGGCCAGGTGGTAAGTGACCTCAGGTGGCGCTGCTCGCTCCAGCTCTGGAAGCCCAGCCGCCGCCCTCCCCCACAGGGCCCCGGGCTTCAGGCCCAGCGCTCCGGACGCTCTGTCCCGCCGTCCAGTGAGTCTCCCTGGAGTCCCGGCGGCCAGGGCGGCCTGCGTGGGTCATTCGGGACCACCTCCTCCGGACAGAGTGATGTGGAATGTAGGGCAAGGGGAAGGAGGGGCTGTGAGCTCTGAGTTCCCCCCGAGAAGGTGAGCCAGGGCCGCTGGGGGACGTTGGGGGACCCCTCCCCCATGTCAAGGCCAGTCGAGCGCTCTCTGCGGGACTTCGGATACGCGGCCCGTTTCTGAGCCGTGCGGTGCGGCTCCCTGAAACCCAGGCCCGCCCAAGCCTGGGTGTCCTCAGCCCTGCCGTGCCCTGCCTACCCGGTGTCCCTCACCTCTGCAGCCCCCTCCGCTCCCGCCCGCGCGGCAGCTCCTGCCCAGCCCCGCGGAGTGGTCCCTTGGCTCGCGGCCCCACGGGGCTGTGGGTGGGCACGTGGAGATCATCATCTTCCCGCTGGTTCTGGGGATGACGTCACCGTCCGCCTCCCGCGCATCACAGCTTGAGAGCAGCCGCGCTGCCACGCCCTCCTGCCCCACCCCCAGCAGAGCCGGCGGCCCTTGGAAGCTACGTCGCCCGTGTGCCTCCATCTCCCCCAGGGGCGGCAGGGCAGCCTGGGGAGGGCCAGCGGCCAGGCTGTGGCCTGGCTCCCCTGGGTGTCTGCCGCGTCCCCGGCAGGCCCCTGGGCCCCGTGCCCCGGTCTCCTCCATGAGAAGACCTACAGGAGCAGCACTGGAGGAGGGTGCCTGCGAGGGCCCCGTGCGGAAAGAGGAGACGCTCTGTAAAAGCTTGCTGTGTCCTGCCCATTTTTGGATCGGGTTGTTTGCTTTCTTGTTATTGAGCTGCATGAGCTGCTTATAAATTTTGGAGATTAATCCTTTGTCAGTTGCTTCATTTGCAACTATTTTCTCCCACTCTGAGGGCTGTTTTTTGGTCTTGTTTATGGTTTCCTTTGCTGTGCAAAA
>NC_041224.1:178770091-178776386 GCF_002837175.3 Physeter macrocephalus
TCATTAGGTCCCATTTGTTTATTTTTGTTTTTATTTCCATTTCTCTAGGAGGTGGGTCAAAAAGGGTCTTGCTGTGATTTGTGTCATAGAGTGTTCTGCCTATGTTTTCCTCTAAGAGTTTGATAGTGTCTGGCCTTACGTGTGGGTCTTTAACCCATTCTGAGTTTATAATTCAAAAAGAGTCATGTACCACAATGTTCATTGCAGCTCTATTTACGATAGCCAGGACATGGAAGCAACCTAAGTGTCCATCGACAGATGAATGGATAAAGAAGATGTGGCACATATATACAATGGAATATTACTCAGCCATGAAAAGAAATGAAACTGAGTTATTTGTAGTGAGGTGGATGGACCTTGGCGAAAATGAAGTCGAAGTTGCATTCTTGCTGAGAAGGAGGTTAAGGAACTGAGAGGCCAGGTATTAGATGATTTTCTGATCTTAATGGTGAAGTTATCAAGAATGTGACCACCTAGAGGGGTGGGATAGGGAGGGTGGGAGGAAGGGAGACACAAGAGGGAGGAGATATGGGGACATATGTATATGTATAACTGATTCACTTTGTTGTAAAGCAGAAACTAACACACCATTGTAAAGCAATTATACTCCAATAAAGATGTTAAAAAAAAAAAGCTTGCTGTCATAATTAACGTCCCGGCCGAGGCCCTGGGGCCCGTCCCATCCTCTCCCTGAGGGCCGAAAGGAGGGCAGGGGCCAGACCCAGAGGCAGGACCACCAGGCCTGTGTGGCCGCCTTATCCATCTGGTGAGCGGATCTTAAGCTGTATGGAGGGTGGAGGCCCCAGGGGGCAGGGCCCTGTGGCGGCCGAGGAGCTCAGAATGGAATCTGGGGTGAAGGGGTGTATGAGGGCTCTAATCAGGGGCCTCGAAAGCCCTGGGGAGGTAGGAGGTGACTCCCTGGATGGAGAGATTCACCGAGTGCTCCAGAGCCAGCCAGCCAGGAGGCTGGGACCCCGCCCTGGGGGTCTGGGGCCCTGAGCTCCAAAGCCCGCCAAGGCAGGAGATTTCCCAGCCATGGAGGAGGGAAGCAGGGGGTGGATATCACTCAGCAGCTGAGAATCGGACTGACCCCAGAGACCTGGGTGGCTTCTCACCTTCCAGATGAGGAGACCCAGGGCTGAGTCAGGCTGTGAAGGGGACAGGCCCCTCTCAGGGGTGGGGTGGGCACCGTCCGGAGATGAGCTGGTCAAACGCCCCTTCCCCTGCAGAGCCAGACAGAGCCCAGTGTGGGTGGTCACCCGCCAGGGCAGGTGAAGAACACAGACCACCCACTCTCCTCTCAGTGCCCCTGAGTCGTGACCTGTTTGCTGCACAGATGCCACGGGAACCCCTGAGACCACAAGGATCAGTGGCCCCAGGGGTGGGGCTTAGCCTGGTCTCTTCAGACAGTGGGAAGCCCAGATCCAGGAACCCGGGTCTTGTAGCTGCTGCCACTGACCCTCTGGAACTCTTTGGTCAAACGCTCATCCTCTCTGGACTGAATCTTGCCCCAGACCAAGGGGCGTGGGTCACACCCCTGATGGGTCTGCCAGCCCAGATTCCAGTAGGGCAGGTGACTAAGCTCGGGCAGGGCCTCAGTCTACCCACCCATGGGTGAATCGTTCTCCCTCTCCCTGGCTGATGGGCTGGCCACGGTCATGGCTGGAAGCGGGTGGTTAAGAAGCCCCTGGACAAGGCAGAGACTTGCCTCGAGTCCATCCTCTGGCCCCAGTCCATGGACGGTGCTGTCAGTGGATCTAGCGCCTGTCTGTCCTGCAGGCACTGCCGGGCGGTGGGTGGGGCGGCCAGGCTCTGGGATGGAATCCTTGCTCTGCACGGGACTCCACTCCCTCCCCCTCAGTTTCCCCATCTGTAAAATGGGCCGACCCTGCGATTTCGTGTGCGCTGAACACGAGCACCAGCTGGACTGGATCCTGAAGGTCACTGGCCCTGTCTTAGCCCCAGTCAGCCAGGCCAAGCGGGAGGGCAGGGCACCAGCGGAGCACTGGGCCCAGCGTGGCCACATCTGGTCCCGCCGCGCAGACTGGGTGGCTGAGCTGCCAGAGCGTCCTCTGTCCTCTGGTCTGAATTCTTGCACGATTTCAGGGCTTTCTTCTCCCTGAGTTTGGTTGTGGATTGGCTGATTTCCTGCTCATGGCCACACGTCTGTCCAGATGCCCTCTTTGCTGAGAAAGAGAAGGCTGTTTCACCCCAGAACCAGCTGCACTGCGCACAGCCTCTCGTGCCCCCACTCGCCACCCTAGGCCCCATGCCACTGTGACCCTGTGCCTCACTGGGAGCCCAGAAGGGTCTGCTTGGGGAAGCACCATGCGCTCAGGGGCTGCCAGGCTGTCCCACCGGGGTCAGGGTCATGTCTGCCAGGCAGGGATGAAGGACAGCGACCCCAAATGCATCAATCTTCCAGGAAGGAAAAGAACCCTGGGAAACCAGAGATCCGCAGACACAGGCTCATGCTTCTGGGGCTGAGATGTGAGCTTCTAGAAGGGCTTCGCTCCTGGTGATGTCCTCCTACTCGGCCGAGACCCTCACAGGTGATGGGAAGGTCCCAGGAGGTGAGTGAGGGAAAGACCACCTGCCAGGCGCCTGCTCGCTTTGAGCAGCTCACGAGCCTCCTCTCACTTCGTCCTTGCAAACTAGGAGGAAGGTTGGTATGGGGGCCCATTTTACAGGTGGAGAAACTGAGGCTCAAAGACAGGAAGGGAGTTGTCTGGGTCATGCAGCCGGTCTGAGATAGAGGCAGCATTACCTAGTGTGAGTTTGGGAGGTGGGGCAGGTTCCCTACGGTGGCAACTGGGGCTGGGGAGCCTTGCGGGATCTCAGGCCATGCCAAGTTCTGATGCCCCTGCTCTGCTCACCCCACACCTGAAGGTGTCCTCAGGTGAGGGGTCAGCTTGAGCAAGGGCTTGGAGGTGGGAAATGACCCACCCTGTATGCTTCGGGATTACCAGGGGGTAAGGCCGGCTGTGTTGGAGACGCCCTGAGGGTCAGGGAGCACTGTGGAGTCGTGAGGGGGCAGGGAAGTTTTGAAAGGCCACCCGGCCACCCCACTGGGGACGGTGGCAAGAGGGGAGGTGATGAACAGCCAGCGCCGTGTGGGGGGCTGGGGAGACACAGCAGTAGAGAGAGGCAAGGGGCTGGTCAGGCCAAGAAAAGCAGCTTCCAGAAGGAGGGAGTTGGGCAAGTGTCCCCAGTGGTCCCCTGACCAGTAGGAGGAGGGTGGCCTGGGAGGACACTGATGGGGCCTCCATGGCAGTGGTGTCGGTAGAGGACGGGGGTGACAACGTCCTGCTGAGCGGACGGGGGGCTGGAAGCGTAGGCACGTCTCCAGGGTGGGCCGACGGAGGCCTAGGGGTCAGGGGCCAGCTTTGGGGGACAGGGGCCAAGTGCTCAGGGCTGGGAGGGAGGCTCCAGCCGCAACCCCCACTTCTCAGATGAAGACAAGACCGAGAAGCTCAGAGACTTGCTGGGGCCCGGGGCCGGGGATGGGGCGGGGTGCCCCCAGGAATTGTGGGCGGCTGCCACCTTTACTCCCCGCTGCAGCAGGTCTGCAGCCAAGAATCAGCGCCTCTATGAGGTTCTCGGATGATACTGACGGCGCTGATGCCAGGAGCCACAGTGGGAACCGATGCCCCAGAGACAGAGAGACAGACAGAGACAGAGAGAGACAGGGAGACAGAGAAGTGCAGAGGGACAGAGAGATACAGAGAGAAAGACCGAGAGTCACAGAGTGTTTCAGAGAGACAGCGGGACCTCAGTTCGCAGCGACCTGGCTGGCACCTCTCTGCGGATCTGGGAGGGAGCAGACCGGAAGAGCTGGGGGACTGGGGACCCCAGGGGCGGCCATGGCAGGTTGGGGACCTCTTTGTGTGAGTCCCACTGGGGCCTCTTTTCCTAACCCGGGAGAGTGGGGTGCAGGTGCTGGCACCCAGGCCAGCCAAGGCTGCAGGACGGGCTGGCGGGGGCACAGGTGGTGACGTTTCGTGCCACCGGCAGTCCTCAGGCCTGCTGCTGGGTGGCCGCGGACATGCCCTCGGCGGGCTCAGGAAGGGCCCTTTGTGGCAGCAGGCTCACCCTGCCGTCATTAGAGTCATCAGCCGCGGGGGCCTGCCCCAAGGGACCGCCTCCACTAGGCTCGTCGTCCCCTGATGGCCGGGCTGGCGGGCTCGTGGTGGATGGTCCCCAAGCAAAGCTGGGCGAGCTCTGCCCCTTCTCCGGTGGTGGGGGCTTTGGGGGCTTCAGCCTAGGGCCACTTTCCCAGGCTGACCCTGGCGGCCCAGGGCCCTGTAGGCGGGCAGCAGTGACCCCAGCTCACCCCAGGGAGGGGGGCCGTCACGTCTCCTGTCTAGCCCACACCCCCCTCAGTGCCTGTAATTGGCAGGGCCACAAGGAGGGTTTTGTTGCCCCCGGCGAGGGCAGGCGCATGGGGGGGTTGGCCCCTTTCATCTCCTAGGCCCCCCAATCACCCCTTTCTCTGGCTGGGACTTAGATGCTTTCAAATAGCAACAGTCAAGAGGCCGAGGGGGAGCGAGGGGCCCGAGGGGGCTTGGGGCCTCTGAGGCTGCTCACAAAGGAATGAACTCCTGGCTCCTGGAGATGCCAAGAAAGAGGCCCTGCTTGGGTTTAAAAATAGACGCCTGGTCCATGATGTTCTGGCCCCGCCTCCCTGCCCAGCTCAGAACACCTCCCGTGACCCTCCTCTCACAACGAGGCACCCCTTCCCCCAATCCGCCCTGGCCAGTGTCAATCTCAAGGACATCCTCTCAAAGACACTCAGTGAAGGGGCGGTGGCAGCGGGGTGGGACGGGGAGGGGGGCGGCGGCCGGCAGGAGTCCCACCTCCACGCCCTTTCCTGCGCTGTGCCCTCAGCCTGGCACACCTTCCCTCCTCCCTCTATCTGGGAGCCCTGGTTTATCTCTCCAGAGCTACCTCACATGCCACCTCCCCAGAACATCTCCCTGCATCCAGGCACAGCTGGAACCCCAACTCTGTCCCATGGGCCACTCGCCACAGTGACCTCTGTCATGATGTCCCCCACTGGCCTGGCCACTCCCGGATGGTCATCTTTGAGCTCTTGGTCCTGACACAGGGCCTGACACTCGGAGAAGGGAGGGAGGAACCAGTACAGGAACGAATGAAATTCCGCACCCTAATTTGCCTCTCCTGGCCTCATCTTTCCTTCTCCCCACTATTGACCCCTCCCCAGGTCTGCCCCTGCATCTCCTGGCCCTGCCTGTAGCCCCTCCATATGTGCTCTGTGATCCTGACCCTCTGGGGTGAGGACACTTTTCCATGGCCCATGGCAACTCATTCTGGAGTGAGGAACCACGGCCATACAGGTAATCTCTAGCCCCACATCCAGCATCCCCACCTGGTGACCCTCATGCCTCTTCAGCTCACAGCCATGCTCAAGAGTCAGCTTTGAGCCGACTATAACGGATGTGTCTTCTTTGGGTCCTCCATGTGTCACCTCCCTCGAGAGCCTAACTTCCTGGAGGGAAGACGGGGTCCCGGCTGCTCCCTCCTGCCTCCTCAGGGCCCCCCTGGAGGGTCTGGGGACGGATGGCTATGGAGGGAGAGATGGAGAGTGGGCTGAAACAGAGCCCCCAGGCTACAGACCCCCGAAACACCTCTGAGGGAAATCGCAGGCTGGCCTCAGCTTGCAGGCAACGTGGGTCTTGGCACAACCGAAATAATTTACTGAATTAGCCAAAGCAGGACCTGAGCGGCTGAGACCTGGGGATTTGAGTAACTTGGTGTAAACTGGGAAAATGAAAGCCACTTCCCTGGATGCGGCAATTGCCGCTGGGTGGTGGGGTGGGGAGAAGGCCAGCATCCCTGCTCCCTGGGCACATCTCTTTGTGAGGCTGGTGGGAGCAGTGCTGTAGGAGGTGATGGAGATAGTGAACTTGGACTGTGGCTGTGTCGTCCCTGCCCCCAGCAGTCCCGGAACTATGGGCTGCTCCGGAGCCACTCAGGCATCTGGAAGTTTGTTTACTGTGGTGCAGCTGGTCAGCTCTGGGTCTGTTGAAGAGATTTTCAAGTTGCTTCCTCTGATCACAAACGTTTTGGCATTCAAGGGCACAGAGGCCTCTGACAGCTGGGAACCCTGAGGGCTCCCAGGATTTTCTGTTCTCAAGAAGGAGCACAAGAAGTAAAGCTGTCATTGTTTGCAGATGACATGATACTATACATAGAGAATCCTAAAGATGCTACCAGAAAACTACTAGAGCTAATCAATGAATTTGGTAAAGTAGCGGGATACAAAATTAATGCA
>NC_041224.1:178777817-178816048 GCF_002837175.3 Physeter macrocephalus
GCAGCTCTATTTACAATAGCCAGGAGATGGAAGCAACCTAAGTGTCCATCATCGGATGAATGGATAAAGAAGATGTGGCACATATATACAATGGAGTATTACTCAGCCATAAAAAGAAACGAAATTGAGTTATTTGTAGTGAGGTGGATGGACCTAGAGTCTGTCATACAGAGTGAAGTAAGTCAGAAAGAGAAAAACAAACACCCTATGCTAACATGTATATATGGAATCTAAGAAAAAAAAAGGGTCATAAAGAACCTTGGGGTAAGACGGGAATGGAGACGCAGACCTACTAGAGCATGGCCTTGAGGATGTGGGGAGGGGGAAGGGTAAGCTGTGACAAAGGGAGAGAGTGGCACGGACATATATACACGACCAAACGTAACATTGATAGCTAGTGGGAAGCAGCCGCATAGCCCAGGGAGATCAGCTCGGTGCTTTGTGACCACCTAGAGGGGTGGGATAGGGAGGGTGGGAGGGAGGGAGACGCAAGAGGGAAGAGATATGGGGACATGTGTATATGTATAGCCGATTCACTTTGTTGTAACGCAGAAACTAACACACCATGGTAAAGCAATTATACTCCAATAAAGATGTTAAAAAAAAACAAAAGAAGGAGCACAACTGCTGAACGTGGGGACCGTGAACAGCGGGGCTTCAACGTGCACACTTGCGTTGGCCCTGAGGCCACAGCAGTCGTGGAAAGTCTCTCCTCCCCCTCGAGCCCCCCCAGCTTGGCACCCCACACTGCAGTTTTCCAAGGGGAGTCACAGACTCTGACGTTGATGATCTGGGCTCCACGTTGAGGCTGCTGCCAAACTCAGACGTCGCTGATTCTCGGGGGCTGTGGCCCGGGGAACCCCCTGACCTGAACGCGAATGTGCCCCACGGCCCCTCCTGCCTGGACTCTCAGGGGTGAATGCACGAACCCCATAACACTTCGGTGTTCACACTCTCGGGCAAGACGTCTGCTACTGCCTGGCGTCCTCTGGCTCCATCTTCTTCCCCAGGAAACAGCAGAAATTGAAGCTGAGCCAACGTACCCTCTCCCACCCTGGACGCCCAGCAAGCTGCCGCTCCCTGTGGGCAGGGACCAGACTTATTGGGGGAAAAGGACCTTAAGGCTCGACTCTGCAGGGTCAAATTCTGACTGGCTGTCACTTACTGTCTGAACTTGGGCAAGTCCCTTCCTCTCTGAGTCTGTTTCCCTGTGAGTAAAACGTGGATGATACTCACCTCTCCATGGCTGTAAGGATTAAATGAGGCTGTGGATGTGTTTTGCATATTGGGAAGGAACATGAAAATGATTATGATGGTTGTCCTTCTATAGGTGACTGATTCTCAGTAGCACATGAAGGCCACCTGAAGCTATTTATTTCCCAACCCTTTCATTTTGCTCATGACAGTGGAGGGCTGAAAAAAATCAGAACTGGAAGAGTCTCGAGAGGTTATTAAGCCTGGTCTAAAGCCTTGAAAGGTTGTGGTCCTAAAATTGCCAGCCAGTCGGCAGGGCTGAAACTCTGACTTTCCCTCCCTGCCCCCCTCTTTTCCTCCTTCCCTCCCTCCATCCCTCCATCCATCCATCAAGCTCTCTACCCATCCATCTACCTATCACACCAGCCATCTAACTGTCCATCCATTTATGCATGTTTTTCTATTCACCATCCATCCATCCATTCATCCATCCATCCATCCATTCATCCATCCATCCATCCATCCATCCATCCATCCATCCATCCATTCATCCATCCATCCCTCCCTCCCTCCATGGATCCATCTATTCATTCCTCCCTCATCCATCTATACCTTTCTCCATCCATCCACCTATGACTCATCCAACCATCTGTCTGCCATGCATCTATCCATCCACCATCCATCCATCCATCCATCCATCCATCCGTACATACATACATTATCCACCTCTCCTTCAAGCACCCACAAACACTTCCTCCATGTGGGGCACAGGAAACCCAGACTGAATCAGACCCACCCATCTGGAGGAAAACCTAGACTGCCATGGGAAAGTCCAACATGGAAACCCAGAATGGAGAGTGGATATGGGGGAATCCACAGTAGGGGCATTATACAGGGGCCCAGAGGGGAGCTTCGGAACCTGCCAAGGGAGAGGCATGGTCCTGTAGGAGCCTTTCTGGAGGAGGCAGCACCGAGTTTTCCCTGCAGCTGTCTGAAGGGCCAGAGAATCCAATCACGTTCTCCTCCTTGGTCCACCCTGGCGTCTTCCTGCTCAGCTAGCCAAGGCTGCCTGCACTCTGCAATTTAATCCCTGTTCCTGTAGCACCGCAGGTTTCCTAGACTTGAGGCCAAAGATAAAAACATAATAACCACAGTGAGACGCAAAATAATAACAATCCCCAGGGCTGAAAAAAAAAAAAAATGAGAGGCTGTCGCTTACATCTCGATAAATTGTAAAATTTATCTTCTTGTGCCATTTCTCCCCTTCTCTATTTCATTTACAGTGGATTTTTAATAAAAAAAAAAGTTGATAAAAATCAAAGCAACATAATCAAAATAGAAAAGCTTGACATTTATAAATGTTGTTTATTACTTTAGTGTTTTAAAGTATTAAAAAGGCACACCAAAATTAGTTTCTTATCAAATGTCAAATTTTCATCAAGTTCTCGCCTACAAACTAGTTAAACTTTGTTCTTTGGAACCAAGTTGAGCGTCTGCGTGAGAATGTGGGGAGAGTCCCCACAGACTCGCAACGATGTTTTTCTCCGCATCATGGCTCCGCTGAAGTGATCACATCATGCTGTCTTCCTAAGAAGCTTTGAGGATAAATCTTGTTCTTTTTTTTGCCTTTTCACGGGCATAACTGTTGCTGTTTTTCTGTATCCCGTGAAACATAACGTAGATGGAAACTGCCGTCGTGGAAAGGTCTTCTGACCTAGGCTTAGCCCCAGTTTCTTCAAAAGAATCTGATCTTGGCCCTGAACGAGCTGATCCTTTCTGCATGTAGAGCTGCCCACGATGGGCAAAGAAAGATGGTCTCTTGGTGGACACAGCAGCAACCCCGTGGGGAAGAAAGGCAGGGTCTCAGGCTGGAGAGTTTGAATGCCTGGAACAGAGACCAAGTTAAACCAGCGTCGCCAGGAAGGGAGAACCCTTGGAAGGAGAGGGGGTTCCTGAGGGCTCAGGGAACACAGAGCATCTGGAACGAAGCCTAGAAAGTTGGGTGCAGCTGGGACCTGATGGGGGCTGGGTCTCCCCTTCTTAAAGATGGAGGTCAGATTTCTGGCCCCTTGACCACCTTGAACATGTTGTCGGGGGCAGAGGCAGGGGAATCAGAGGAGATGGGCTTGTGTGTATCCACTTTGTACCACCCAGTACATGTCCTGAGCCAGGTCACTTCTCTGAGTTTAGTTTCCCAATGACTTGACCTTCCCTGGCTTCCGTTTTATCATCTGTCATATGAGCGGAGTGACACCCCCGCCCCAGCACAAAGGGGTACAAGCACCAAACATTCGTACTTCCTGGTTCTGAGGTCTCCCCCAGTTTGGGGATTCTGCAAATCTGTGGTCGAGCGGGGCTGTGACCCAGGACCCTGTCTCTGATGGAGTCTTGTCCTGCCAGCAGCATTGGGGTACCCAGGACACAAGCTCTGAGCCCTGCTTCTCTGTTTGCACCCTGCACTCCCCACCACACATCCCCAAGGAAGGGCCACCATCTAAATTCCAGAACCTTCTGAAGGGGATTGCATCCTCCTCCAGAGCCAAATCTCTCCAGAATGCTGTGAGCCGGACAGCTGGAGAATGGAAGACAGGGGAGACAGAGAAGCCAAGAGACACAGCGTTTCCAGATGATTAGAGGAGAGAAGCTAATAAGGCTGCTTGTCTCAGAAAAATCTGTGCAAACAGCTGTCAGGGAGATTTCTTCGCATCAAAGACACATCAAGAAGGAAACCAGGGGAAAGGAGTCCACTAGCCCTGGGGGAGACAGGAGACAGAGCAAAGACAATGATGGGTACATTAGCATGAGTTGCCTCTTTATAAACAGCCGCCGTGGGACAGCCTGTGCCCTAGGACACCGCCTCCAGTCTGTGGGACCCTCCAGTGCAGACAGGGAGACCAGTGCACAAACAGCAGGATCTAGAAAGGTACACGTCCCCCAGGGGATAAGCCACACACTGGGGAGATTCAGAAGAGGTGGGAATAAGCTCCAGCTTGGGGTTTAGAAAACACAGTATATTCAGGGACAGCTAGAGGCTGATTATTTACACAGTGCCATAATTATAAAATTAATAGATCAGAACAAACAAAACCTCCAAATGTCAGCGTGACTTACTATGACACTGCTCTGTCTGGCTTCCTGCCCTCTTCAGTGCCAGTGCGTCTCCTGATCAGTGGACCACCTTCCCCCATGGGTGACTCAGGGACCCAGGCCCCTTCCATCTTGTGGCTCTGCCATCCCCTGGGGCATCAGAGTCCTCTGTGCACAGCCAGCAGACGGGGAAAGCGGCCCTGGGGATGGGGTCACCTTGTCTCAGAAACCCCAGCCTGGAAGTCGCCCATGTCCCTCCCACTCAGAGTTCTTTGGAGGACAAGCACGTTGAAGCCAAGAGGGCCGGAAATGGGGACAGATGAGAGACGAAGACAGAGCAGGAGGTTCTACCAGGAGGGCAGAGCCAGAGGCACCCAGAGGACGGAGGTGTGGGGTGGCACCTGGGAAATGTGTGAGGCCCAGAAGAGAGTCCCTGGGGACCCAAGGCTGCTCACCATGTCTGCTTCCCCTTTGCCCTCCCTTGTGTTAAACAAGCTTGTGGAAGTCTCCAGGCTCTTTCAGCTGTGCTGAGGGAGCTAAGAAAGCAGTTGGGTCCCGGGGTGGGCGGGGGCAGTGAATCTGAGAGCCCTGTGTGAGTGGAGGGTGGTGGCAGGACAGAGGGAGGGACCCCTCTCTGCCTCTCACCAGGACCCCTCCTTGGCCAGGCTGCAGCTAGGCTCCTTGGCGCTCTCTTCCCATCTAGTCATCAGCCTTGGCCTGCAGCCCGCCCTGGGCCTGCAGAGCCCGGTCTGGGCAAAGAATCTGCTACATCCGTTTAGTGACGATCCCCTCACCCTTGCTATCTGACCAACTTCCCCCGGGCACTTTTCCATCCACTGACCCTGTCACTCTGCTTGTTGGCTGTAAATCCCCAGCTGTCTTTGCCGCATTCAGAGTTCATTCCCTCGCCCCCTATTACAATAGTCTTGAATAAAGGCTTTCTTGTAATTTTTAACTGGTCGGGGGCCAAATTTTCTCTCTAACACCATCAAGAGTCTGACACAATCTCTTTGTCTAGAACATTCCTTCCAGAACCAATCTTGCCTGCTCGGGGTTAGGGGCTATGGAGGAGGGCTTTCCCCACGTGGACAGTGGTTCAGGAGCCTGGAAGGTCACGGCCAGCTAGTTGGAGGGGAGGGGGACCTCCAGCCTGAGGAAAGGCTGCAGGGGAGAGTCTGACAGCTGAAGTCACACTTGTTCGATGGCCCCAGGTCTGGGACAGAAATTCCGATGGAGAAATTCTGGCTGAGCTGGAGACCTCCCACTGTCCAGGCTGGAAGTGTAATGGAGCAGGACCCTACGGGGCCTTCCTGGGACAGCCCTCTGCCTTAACTCCTCTCTGAAGGACCCAGATGACAGTACCTGATGCACACGTCCTGAGTTGTTTAACAGGTGTGAACCGCCCCCCACCCCTGCCAAATGGAAGAGGTTAACGACTTGATGACCAGGAGCACACAGCCCCAGGCCTCCTGGAGCCTGAGGACTGATGATGTGAACCCCTGTGACATCACCCTGTTCCCTCACCGGCAGCCAATCAGAGACGTGTGCGCGATCTCATCACTTACCCTGCGATCCCCTCCCTTACCTGACTTTTTTATTTTATTTTGTTTTATTCCAGACTCTTCAATAACTTTTAAAAAAAATATTTATTGGAGTAGAGTTGGTTTCAAATGTTGTGTTAGTTTCTGCTCTACAGCAAAGTGAATCAGTTATACATACACATATATCCACTCTTTTTTGGATTCTTTTCCCATATACGTCATTACAGAATATTGAGTAGAGTTCCCTGTGCTGTACAGTAGGTCCTTGTTGATTATCCATTTTATATATAGTAGTGTGTATATACCCCAATCTCCCATTTTATCCCTCCCCCCGCCCCCCCCCACCCCGGCTTTTAAAAATGCTTTGCTGAAACCCTTCCGGGGAGTTCAGGGTGTTTTAGGGCATGAGCCTCTGATCTCGTGGCATAGCACTGCCATAAGCCTTTCTCTGCTCCCAGTTCTGACGTCTTGGTTTGTTCGGCCTCACGGTGTGTTGAGGGCGCAAACTTGTGCTAACAGAAAGGAAGGCTTCCGTGGCGGGTGCAGGGGTGGGAAAGGCACTCACCCCAGGCTCCTTCATCCAGCCCAGGAGCCTGTGCTGGCCTCTGCCACGCAGGGTGCGAGAGTCCACATCTGCCCCCCGCTGCTGGGGACACGGATGAGTGTCCCTGGGGAACCGGTCCCTGGGCCCTGGCATGAAAGTGCGTCAGTCCAGGGACCAGCGCATCCTTGGAAGACTGTTTCTGTTTTGGTTTTTGCGGTACGCCGGCCTCTGACTGTTGTGGCCTCTCCCGTTGCGGAGCGCAGGCTCCGGACGCGCAGGCTCAGCGGCCATGGCTCACGGGCCCAGCCGCTCCGCGGCATGTGGGATCCTCCCGGACTGGGGCGCGAACCCGCGTCCCCCGCATCGGCAGGCGGATTCTCAACCACTGCGCCACCGGGGAAGCCCTGTTTCTGGTTTTAAACCTCTGCTGCCCAAGTGCCAGTTGAGGCTATTTTTGGGGATTAACCGTTCACCCCAGGGCTGTCTGGCCCTTCCGAATGCCCTCATGAAAGTGTTCATCAGCAGAAAGCTAATACTTGGCCCCAGGGGTATCCAGGTTTCTTGAGAGCCCCGGATGCCCTTGACTGTAGGGCCTCCTTGTTCAAGCCCTTGCCGGAGAGGCCAGGGAGGAAACTT
The DNA here is from genome assembly GCF_002837175.3 of Physeter macrocephalus. Lineage (NCBI taxonomy): Eukaryota > Metazoa > Chordata > Mammalia > Artiodactyla > Physeteridae > Physeter > Physeter macrocephalus. The sequence goes on from NC_041224.1 coordinate 178,784,820, forward strand.
GGCTGGCCACCGAGATCTTGTTAGTGTCTTTTCCCTCAGAAATCCAGATCTGTCTTCCAAAACCACCATTTCCCCATAGCTCATGAATACTCCTTCTGTTGACACACAAATACCCACGCACATGTACACATGCCCCTCAGTCCCACTCGCCACCCCAGGGAGGGGACAGCTTCCAGTAAGTAATTAATCAGCACAATGGTTCAAGGGCAAGACCCTGGAAGGGGGGGTGGGAGGCTTTGTTGTGGGTCATCAGGGAGAGGTGGGAGCTCCAAGGGCCAGGACGGAGGCAGCCCCTCAGGCTCTCTGCCTTCCGAGGACCCCTAGAGAGCTAGAGTCGACCTGGCCCCTTCCAGGGCCCCAGTCCTCTGCCGGGTTGGGCAGGAGAGGAAGCCCACAGTCTTAACTCCCCGAGAGAGAGTTATGGGAAACATTGAATTTGAAGTCCAAATCATTTTTATTTGCTATGGGATAACTGGGTCAATTATTTAAACTTTCTCTAAAATTAAGGGAAAAGGAGAGGGGAGCGAAATGTTTGGGGGAAGTTTCTTTAGAAGAAAAGATGTGATTCTTTGAGTGAAATGCAGAAAGGACCACACGTGAAGCTTGCCTGGTGACCAGGCCCTGTGCTGCGCACTTTAAAATAACATGTCGTTTAATTCAATTGTCATCATAATCATACCCATTTTCCAGATTGAGAAACTGAGATTCAGGGAGTCAAGTACTTGCCCTTGGCCCCCAGCTCCTCCGTGAGATGCTATGCAGTGACCTTGAGTTCCAGCTAACAGAGCTGGGTCCTGGACACACAGACTTCCCTCCTTCTCCAGTGACAAGTGTGGCCCAGAAACCTGGGATGGGACGGGGCGGGGTGTGAATTCCAGAGCCTTCTTCTCAGAGACCCTGTGGGAGGCTGTCCTAGGGCTGGGACACAGGGAGGGACAGGCTGCCCCAGGGCCTCCAGGGACACCCCATCAGTGAGCACCTGGCCTCTCTCTGCAGCTCTCATGCTCTGAACTGCTGGGTGGGGGGACTTCAGCCTGGCTGGGGAGCAGTGGATATGATTTCCCTCCACCACTGACACGGTGGGTCTCTGTCTCCTTGAGCATCTGCCTTTCCCAAAAGGCTCAGGCAAGTGGGCAATGCTGAGAAGGAAAACCGAGCCAGACCCTAGAGGGGCTCCTGGGCAAGGAGAGGCTTTCTGTTTAGCCTCCGTGACCTTCGCTGAGTTCCAAACGGCAGATTCAAACAGCTGCTAATCCAGGAAGAGAAGGGATGCAAAGTCAAGGGAGAGACAGCCAAGAAACAATAATACAGCCTTGGGGCAGGGTCCTGGTTCCACCTCAAGGGACACACATAACAGTATCTTTAAGCCCTTTTATAGAATTAAAACCTAACAAATGGAAGATGTCAGCATTCTCCATACCGGAGAAGACCACCTGAGGCCAGACTAAAGGAACCAGAGAAGCTCATCTAGAAGATTACCAAAGACCAGATTGAGGGCAGTCCCTGCACATACCCTGATCTTATCAGCAACCCCACCCTGAACTATTGCTATAAAACTCCTCACCAAATCCTCCCAGGTTGGGACACACAGTTTTCGAGGTCAGGAACCCACTGTGTTCCTCCTTTGCCTGGCAAAGCTATAAAGCTATTCTTTTCTACTTCACCCAAAATTCTGTCTCTGAGATTTGATTCGGCACCAGTGTAAAGAGAGGCTGAGCTTTCAGCATCAGGAGGAGGGGAAGAGGCAGCCCTGGGTTACAACCAGAGTGGGTGGAGTGGTGGAGAAAGCCCTAGCCACATGCCCGCCGATTGCAGTGTGGGCGAATACATCAGTTAGAGCCATCAAAGGAATACTACGCAGCCAGGAAAAGGGATGAAGTACAGACGGGCAACAACACAGGTGAATCTCCAGGACCTGACTTTGAGCTAAAAAAGTCGACACCCAAAAGAACACCTTGCTCGAGGCCATTTATACTTGCCCAAATCTGGCAGAACCAAGCTTTGGTGATAGCTTCGTTGTTAGCTTTGTGGGAGGTATTGACTGGGAGGGGCAGGGGGCTTTCTGGGATAAGGGGGATGTTTTATGTTTGGATGGTGGTTTTCTGAGTGTCTCTGGGTGTAAAATCCAATACGCTGCCCTCTTAAGATTTATGTGCTTTTCTGTATATATTAATATTGTGTCAACTTTTTAAAGTTCTCAAAAATTTAATCCTAAACAAACCCCGACACCCACAAAAGAAACAAACAATAAAACATCCCTAGCCTCCTGGGGCTTGTCTGGGTCACCTACCACCCCCTGGGCCTCTGAATCCTCTAGAAGCCTACAGTCAGACCCCTGCCCCCAGCAAAGAGGAGATTTTAAGGCATCTCTCCAGCCTGGTGTTGGAGCCTGCTTCCTACCCAGGGGGATTTAAATCTTCCAGATCGTGAGCTTTCCTTGAAGAGTGCTTTATGGAATGTCTTCTCACCACAGAGGACAGCTGCTCGGGTCGGCCACCGTTGAGGGAGGAAAAAAATCACAGAGAAGGAGGGGTGGAAAGATGCCCAGAGCCTTCCCCTGCAGGACTCGTGGGGCTGGTGGGGCTCTCACAATGCTGTCCCGCCCTGAGCCGGGGCCCCTGCCCCATGGCAAGAACCATCTCGCACATCTGGACGCCACACCCTTGCCATTACCTCATGTTTTCCTCTGCAGCCTCCCAGGCTGGGGTCCCAAGCCCCCAAGATGCTGCTGGGCCGGTCAGTTTCCAAGCAGGGCTTGGACGTGGCCTCCTTGAAGAAGTAGCTGGACGGACCCCACTTGTGGCCTGTGACCATGGAATTGAGGTTATGCTGGCCCCGTGTACCCCAAACCCCAAGCCCTACTATTCCTGAGGCCCCCAGAAGAAGACCCCCAGACCTTCGGCTCTGGACTGTGTCTCCTGACATCCAGCTCTCTCTGCTCTGGGGATCTGTGGGAGCTGATGACGACAGGCTGGTCCTGGGGAGGGCACACGGCCTTCTATTCTCCTGGGGTTCTGGGGAGATCGGAGGCTCAGGAATAACAGTTACCTTATTACTGCAGCAGGCATGGCTGGTCCCAGAGCCCAGGGCTCCTACCCTAATGTTAAGGCCCTACCCAAAGTTCCCCGCCCCCCCGCCACCTCCAGCAGGGTCTATTTAAGCCCCACACCCAACAGAATCCTGTGGGCATCTGCTGCAGGCCTCCAAGTCCAGCCCCAGTCCCACAGCCCGATGATAGCTGGAGGGCAGAGTGGATCTTTGGGGATACCAACAACCTGGGCCGAGCAGCACAGGTAGTACCCTCCTGCCACATGGAGGTGGAGTGAGCCTGCAGGGCTCACAGGCAGGGGGTATAGCTTCTTTCTCAACTAAGTGGGTTCTAACAGGAACGTGGGCTTGGGAGGTGTTGTGGATGAAACAGTGGCTCCCACAAGACAAGTCCATGTCCTAAGTCTCTGAACCAGTGAGTGAAAGTGACCTTTTTTGGAAATAGGGTCTTTGCAAATCAAGAAAAGATCTTGAGATGAGGTCACCCTGGACCTCACTTGGACACCTAAACCCAATGACAGGTGTCCTTACAAGGGTCAGGAGAGGAGACACAGAGGAGGAGGCCCTGTGGAGTCAGAGGCAGAGGTCCGAGTGACACAGCCACCACCCAAGGACGCTGGTGGCCACCAGAAGCTGGAAGAGGCAAGGGAAGATCCTCCCCCGGAGCCTTAGGAGGGCACGTGGCCCTGCTGACACCTTGATTTCAGACTTCTGGCCTCCAGAACCACGAGGAAATACATTTCTGTTGTTTTAAGCCCCCCAGAGTGTGGTCATCTCTCCCGGAAGTCACAGGACAGCACAGGAGGCTAGTAGATCTTGGTTTACACCCAGGGTCTGATAATGACTCCTGTGTGACCTTGGAGAAGTCACTTTGCCTCTCTGGTCTCTGCCTCCTCAGCTGAAGTCTCCCTCCTCCATCTTCCCACACCGTGAGGAAGAAATGAGACGTGTTCTCTGTGGCTCCGCATAAGCCTTTGCGGAGCGACCGGTGGGGAAGAAGTGGTTCTGGGAAGATGTAGCAGCCATGCCGGTGAACTTGGAAGGCCACGTTCTGCTAGAAGAGAGCCTTGCTGCGGCCCCTCAGCGAGAACTTTCTCCTAGCACTTGGCTGGCGGCTGCTGTGGTGATAGACAGCTCGTCAGGAAGACAGTTCCAGACGGCTGAAGTAATGTTTATTGTATACGCGCCATAGATACTGTCCTGTGGTCAATTAGCCGCCAGTGCGGCCAGGACCCTGGGAAGGGACGGGACCTCCTCCGTTTCCAGCTTGGCCTCACGCCCCGAGATGTTTGCTCTGGAAAGCAAAGGCCAGCGCATGCAGCTCCCCAGGCCCGCGGGGTCCTGCAAGTGCCTGGCGGCAGTCGGCGGGCAGGGCCAGGGCCACGTGGCCCCTGGATCCCTCGCTCTCAGTTAGAGGGGCTGACGGTGGGGGGATATGAAAAGTCCCCAAGTCTTCCTTGGACGCGGTGGGCGTGAGAGAGCCCCACTGTTTTGTGGAATTTGAGAATAAGAGCATCTGAAGGGACCTCAGGGATCACCTTGCACCCTCCCCATAATCTTTCAGACACGGAAACTGAGGCCCAGCTGGGGAAAGGGTTTGTTGGGCTACAAACAGTAGGCAGAGAAAAGTCGGAACAGAGCCTCTGGTCTGCAGGGCTCACAGCCTCGGAGACCCCAGCTGGCCCTAAACGCGAGGTCCTAAGACCCTCATCCATGGCCAGGGCTCCCAGGCATTAGGACCCTTCTGCAGACTCTGAGACGGGGGCTCGCCACCTGGCAAGGCTGCCCACCCAGTTCTTGGAGAACAACTCCCAGTGATAGGACATCCTATGTTGTACCAGCTGAAGCCCCTTTCCTGGGGACCCCTCTTCTTGCCCAGCTCCACAGAGCAAAATACTTCTCCGTTTTCCATTCTGCCCCCTGAAAGAGACCCTGGAGACAGTGGTCTCTGTCCCCGTGGCCCAACTCCCCTCTCTGGGGCCCAGCCTCTGGACCCCCTTGGCCACCTCCCTTGGCTGCTGGATGTGGGCCCATGGCAGGAGGAAAACTCATCTGAACCATGGCTGTTTACAGTAAGGAGGGTTTTCGTAAGCTGAGGTCATTCTCCCATCAAATGGGAGAATAGCCGGGGAAACACTTCATAAGCTTTAAAAAGGTTACGGATTATTATTAGATTATATATGTCCTGCCAGATGTCCATAGAAACATTCACCGTCAGATCTTATGTAACTAATCATGTCAGTAGCCGTGTCCAGGCTCACGCCCTCCCTAACCAGCCCCATATGTCAAAGGTACACACGCTGGTAAAGAGAACTGACACATATGGAGCCCTTCCACGGCGCCGGCCCTGTTCTCAGCCCACGGCCAGTGTTAACTCATAAACCCCACAGCACCGAGAGGAAGGTATTGCTGGGATTCCTGTTCTGCTCAGGCGAACACTGAGGCATGGAGATTAAGTCACTTTTTGCACACACACACACACACACACTGCACACGTAGGTACATTTGTATGTGAATCTGCTAATTCATTTATTTATTTCAGGGCAGGACTTCAGGAAGGGTATGCACAAGGTTACCTAAAATACTAGGGTAGAGGCGAAGCCTACAAGGTCCCTGCTGACACCTCTGTCCTCCTTCCTCCTTGGTTCCAGCCACATGAGCCTCCTTGCTGTTCCCGGAACATTTGAAGTCTTTCCTGGGCATAAGGCTTTGCCATTCCTGTGCCACGGCTGGCTCCTTCTCGTTAATCAGCTCTCAGCTAAAATGTTGCCTCTTCAGAGAGCTCTCCCCTGTGCACACTTCCCCACCGCTGTAAAGCAGCCCCTGTCCATGGCAGTTACTACCCCATGTTGCTGTTTTATCCTCGTCCCAGAACTCATCCCTGACTTGAAATGGTCTTGCTTATTATTTACTTGTGGACTCTCAGTGCCACCGAGTACCCTCGCGTTTGGTCGCCGCCATGATCCTAGCCCCTTGCGCAGTGACTGGCGTGAGGCTGTGCTCAGCAAGGGAATGAATGAGAGAATGAATGAGCAGCATGACAAGTGAATGAGGAAAGAGAGGCTAAGGGAAGACATAGGCAAGGGCAGCAGATGGACCCAGACCCGAGGCCTGGCTCACTAAACGCCTGTCTTGAAGTCCTATTTACTGAGCTTCCTGGCAGCCGAGGGGAAGAGAGAAACACGATCGGTTTATGTGAGTGAAACAGCAGCGAGACAGGCCAAAGGCAAACCATGGGGTCAGGAAGCATAGGACTGTTTGTGGTCCTGAGACCAGCTGGATGCTTTCCTTAAGATTCCCACTAAGGGGCTTCCCTGGTGGCGCGGTGGTTGCGCGTCCGCCTGCCGATGCAGGGGAACCGGGTTCGCGCCCCGGTCCGGGAGGATCCCACGTGCCGCGGAGCGACTGGGCCCGTGAGCCATGGCCGCTGAGCCTGCGCGTCCGGAGCCTGTGCTCCGCAACGGGAGAGGCCGCGGCAGAGGGAGGCCCCGCATACCACAAAAAAAAAAAAAAAAAAAGATTCCCACTAAAAGGACCTCCACCGTGATGTCACCCCCAGGTGTGTGCTGACCTCCTCATGGGGAGCACGGGGACGCTTTGGGTGCAACTGATTTCAGCACAGACTGACGGCTCATCTCACGAAACAGTCAAGGCAAAAGAGACACGGGGTGGAGGGTACTGTGGGTACCCTGAAGTGAGGTGGCCGGGGGCTGTATGTGCCCTGCCCGTTCTTGGGGCCCGACAAGAGCTGGGCTGCAGCTTCTCCCAGGGGCCTGCTATGGCTCAGGAGCAGACAGAAGGCGTGGGACACACTCCCATCCCACCCGCGGAAGAGATTATTATCCTTGGAGAAACGGTTTCCACGCAGCCGGGGCTCCGGGCAGGCAGGTGGGATCACGGGGCAGGTCGTACCTACGTCAGCCTCACCCTGCACTTCAGCCGGCTCTGTCAGTAACTAATCCCTCCCCAGAGAGGCAGAGGCGGGGCTGGTCGATACACACTGAAAGCAGTCTGGAATGTTTTTGACAGATTTCTCCTCAAGGTGGTAAAAAGTCTAACAGGGGTCAGCAGTGTCTTGGCCGTGTCTAAATCCAGTCTGCTAATCGGAGGCACCAAGGCGCTGGTGTGGACTGAGCTCAGTATTAAGCTCCCAAGGCCCTGCTAAGCCCACCAGGGTCAGTCCCCTTCTGCCCTGTTGTTTCCACTACCTCCTTCACCAAGCCCACACTCTGGATCTGACTGTGTATTGAGGGAAGCAGCGATCAAGGAAGACGTTAAACAGGCAAAGGGCATCATCGCAGCCAGGCAGGCATAGAAAAAAAAAATCCCACTTAATATTAATAAAATCGTCCTGGTAGCATGGCCCAGCTTTATAGGAGATTGCAGCACTGGAGAGCATGGGTCCGTATATAGAATCCCTGAATGTTAAAATAACATTTGAAATGGGAACCGTGTGTTAATTTACACTTTTAACCCACGGGATTGAATCAGGAGAGTGAATAAAATGGAGAGTAATTACAAGGGAGTACAGGAAGTCCTGAAGATATTCTTGCCTCAGTGAAAGGTGCCAGAGAGAAAATTGACATCAGCGAGATAATGAAAGCTCATCTTGTGTCTAAGGCGAGTACTCACCTCTGGGCAGATCAAATGGTATAAAAAAATAGAAATTGACAGTGGTTCTAAAGTTGCTTATTGATGAAACCGTGGAATTGCGTGATAGAAGAAATCAATTAGATACTAAGAGGTGAGGACCCTGCTGAAGGGAGAGGCTTGGAAATTAACAAAGGAAATTGATATGGGTGGTGAGAAAAGGGCTAGAAATTATCTTGGCAAATGAAAAGTAAAAATAGAAGGCTACTTTGAAAGACTATATCATTAAAAAAAAAAAAAGTACCATGGAAGGGAGAAACTTGACAATTGCATTTACCACGGAAAGAAGGAAGAAAAACAGGAAGAAGATCGGGAACACATTTGCTGACGGAGCCCCAAAGCAAAACTAATAAAATGCATGGAGAATGACAGCCAGAGAGGGAATAGTGGGTACACGCTGGCATCTTTCAGATGGGGAAACTGAGGCCCCACAAAGCACAGGCCCTGTGGAGGAGGTCCTTGCCACTCCAGCCCACCATCCAGGGCTCAGTGGGGGAGGCAGACTGTCCAACGTTAGAATTAAGCCATGGTGTCCAGCCCACTGGCCAAGCAGTGGAGGCATCCATCTCCTCTCAGAGGGAAGAGCAGCAACCCCCCAAAGCCCAGCTGGTGTCCCAGGTGTAATAGCACAAAACCAGAGAACTCTTGCTTACCGCCCACATCCCATCCACCAGCAAGTCCCTCTGGCTTGACTCCAAAGCATAGCCATGGCTGGGGCAGCCGTCCGGCACCCTCTGCCCAGTTATCACCTTCTCCATGAGGCCCTCCTTGACTACCCCATCTGGAGGCGCACCCTGCCCCAGCAGCTGTGGCCACGCTGCACGCATTACTGATTTTGCTTTCTTCATGACATGACTGTGGTCTAACGTTACCATTTTTGTACTTCTCTATTGCCACCCACCCTCTAGAATGTCAGCTCCAGAAGGCCAGGGGTCTTGTCCACTGCTGGTTTCTTTTGCCTATTCAGATACTCAGTAAGTGTTTGTTGAATGAATAAGCGACAGCCTCTGGCCTGGGCCAGAGACCCCTTCTCAGAGCTCCCCCTGCAGCCCACATTCCCCCCCGACCCCCATCCTTATCACTCAGCATGGCCAGCCCTGGTCAGACCCGACGCCTCAAGGTCAGCCTCATATCTGAGACCCAGCACCCAGCATCATGCCTGGTCCAGAGCAGGTGGTCCAGGAGTTTACTGAATGTTCTAAGCTCAGAGCAGCCTGGAGGTGGGAGGTGGTCTCAGAGCAAGATTGCAGGGCCTGGAGGGCTCACGAAGCCCCTCCATTTCATAGGCACGAAAACCAAGACACTCAGAGCAGCCGGGGGGGAACCTTGGAGGGCGAGCTGCTGGCACCCCTTGTGCTCCGCTGGGCCAGGAGATGGGCAGCCTCTGGTCCTTCAGGCGCAGCTGGTGCGGGACTGCTTGGCCTCTCGAGAGGCGGCACCCACTCCCTCCTTCCGCTTTTTCCCAGGTGAAAATTGGATCTTCCCACAAGGAGGCTCAACCAATTCTGAGCCCCTGCCGCGGCTGCTCTGTTAATAATGGTCACAGGCCTGAACGCCATCCCCCTCGGGCTGGGGCAGAAGCCCCCTCTCCCCAACACCGTGTCCAGAACCCCCCGGGGAACGGGCAGCGAGAACTTTCTGTGCGGGAACGAGATACCCGTCCTGTGACTGGGCTCTCGGTGCAGAATCGGGACATGCCAGGACGCCCGAGTCCAGCTCGGCCACCAGGAGCAGGTCAACACCAGGTGTGGCACTTGCTGCCCGTCCCTCGGACCAGGCACTGAGGAGGCGAACGGGTCAGGGAGTCGCTCCGTGTCCTGGATGTCGGCTCAGGTTCTGGACCAGACGTTGGGTCAGGGCCCATGTCTGTGAGACCGTGGTTCTGCCTCCCAGCGCTTAGTGCAAGCTCTGGGCTGGTCCTGCATCCTGGCTGGCTTCTCCCGTTGAACCGAAAAACAGGCATTCGAGGCCCAGTGGGACCGCTGGAGATGGAGTTGGGGCTCTGTGAACTTCAGTCTTCCCATCTGAAGGATGGATGTCAGCTTCCAGACGACAAGGCCTCCAAACTGTGACTCTGTTGAGGGGACTGGGGCATCACCATCAGCCTCCCTCCTCGCCAGGAGGCCACCCTCTGCTGAAGGCATCCTGGGCAGAGTTTCCCCAGCTCCCGCGACAGCAGGTCCAGGACACGTGGCAGACGCAGGGGTCGGTCCTGGACTGCCAGCACCTTCATCCTCACCTCCATGGAGACAGGCTTGGCCTGTGTCTCTTGCCAGGGCAACCCCCCACCCATCCACCCAGCCAGAGACTCACCCCAGCAGCATATGCCCCTTGAGTCACTCCCCAGTCCCTGTCTTCAGACTACTGGTGTCACCACTCACCAAAGAGGGCACAGGGGGCTCAGGAAGGGGGGACCAAGGCGTGTGGAATGGATAAAATAAATAGATAAAATGGAAGGCAAAGGAGTACGTACACCAGGACGGGGACTCCAAAGCAGGATGCAATGAAGAGATCAAATGGTTACTTTATGGCACAGAAACGATCCTTTTTTGGGTGATTGATAAGAACGCCTCACAGTTGGAGGACCTTTGGCGTTCACGAAACAAGTTAATCCTTCTTTCTCATTTAGCAAAAACCATCTGGAATGGATGTGTTTTCTCCATTTCGTAGGCTAGGAGAGCAAAGCTCCCAGTCGCAGAGAGAGGAATTCCTCAAGTCTCAAGCCCACTGGCATCTTCGAGGGCATCGGCCCAGGTCCAGCTGGGCCTGCCTCAGCCATGGCCCCAGGTCCCCCCCCCTTAAAATCCCTGGAACCAGCATTTAAGCAGCCGGCTCCAAGGGGGCCTTGGGAGGTGAGCCCAGGGTGGAGGGGATGAAATTTTATTCCCGATGGTCTTTTGGACACCCAGATTCACTCCACCTTGCAAGTTCTTGGAGTTTACAAGCCCTTAGCCTGACCCAATAGCCCAGTTCCTCCAGGAAGCAATGTCATCCCGTTTCCAAAGACTTAGTGGGGGGGCCGTTTCTTTGTTCTAAATGTTAAGGAATCACAAGATCAAATTCATTTCATAAAGATCACTCCAGCTAGACTATGGAAACTTGATTCAAAGGACAAGTTGAAAGACAATTTGGTTGTACCAGACACATTTTAAAACATGCATACTCCGTAACCAATCAAGAGCACTTCTAAGAATCCACCCAATAGAAATAGTTGCAGAAATGTGCATGCAAGAACGTGTTTACAAGCATGTTTGCCAGACTGTTATCTGCAAGAGCAAAAAAAAAGTCCTTCAACAGAAAAATCATTCAACAAAATGATTCCTCCATACACTGGAATATGACACTGTCAATAAAAATGTGGTAGATTTACAAGTACTGGCATGAAAATCTGTCCACGAGTGACAAAAATCATTGTAGGACAAGACTGAACGATCTCTTTGGTAAAATAGCTACCTAGACATTTGTACATGCGAAGAAAATGGTCTAGAACACAAACCAATATCATTGGGTCCCCAGAGAGATATTTTTGCAACAATAAAGGAAATATCAACCAGCCACTTTCCTTAAATGACCTTTGGGTGCCCTCACCTCTGCGATGGAGCCTGGTGCTGAGAGTGGGGGCCAGGGATGGAACTTGGGGTGTTCCTGTGTGGGGCGTGCTTACCTATGTGTTTCCCTATTACTGAGTGGCAATTGTGGAAGTGGGGAAAGCACAGGACAGGGAGTGAGAGAGAACAGACTGAACATCCCAAGAACATTCTCCTTGAGGATGAGTTGAGACGCTGCTGAGCCCCTAGGTCCCTCCCCGCCCCTGCCACAGCTCCCATGGAGTCTGTAGTCTCGAAGCAGTGGTCCCAGGGCAGCTGGTGGCAGGAACGCTTGCGACTGAAATCTTACAGACACCTCTGAGGATGGAGGCTGATCAGAGATAGATCTGGGAGCTATCAGATGGAAGACAGGCCTCGCTTTGCCTTCATGGTTGTTGACTTTAAAAAAAAAAAAAAAAAGCCTGACCACAAAACATGAGCTCACGTGGGCATTTGCTGGAAAGGCAGCAAGTGGGGCCCCAGGGACGAGGCTTGCAGGATGGATGTTTCCACTGTAGCCAGCAAGGAAAGGCGGGGCCTCTGAAATGGGGCTTCCTTCAGGAGGGGAAATAAAACACAGTGGCATTGGGGTGGACCAAATAGCATGGAATGGATAAAATAAATAAAGTAGAAGGGAAGGGAATATACACACTGGAATGGAAACTGTACAACAGGATGGAATGAATGGATGAAACATAATTAGCCAAGGTCAATAGAGCAGGCTGGAATGGCAAGTAGAGAGAACTAGATAGAACAGACTGGAATGAAATAAACAAACTGAATTAGGTTGGAAATGAACAGCCAGAGGAAACCAGAATGGACTGGGGAAAGCAAGGGGCTGCCTTCTTACAGCAGGAGGGGCCTTGGGTCATTGTACGGATGAGGACACTGAGGCCTGAGACGGACAGGACCAGCTTCCCTCCACCTTCACGGCCAGGACCTTTGTGGGGCCTGTGGTGAGGTTTGCAAGGTTCCGAGTTGGGGAGCATCTTGGTGTTGTGGGGAGACCTCCTTGGAGGGAGCCAACTTATGTGCAGACCCCATAGAAAGCCCTGGGTGAGGCCAGGCCCTGCTTCTTGCTCTGGCCCTGCCCCTGACTTTGGGGAAGCCCCGCCCCTTGGACCTTTATTTTCCTCACTGTTCAAAGAGCAGGTCTCCTAAGATGGCCTTGAAGAGTCCGTCTGTCCCCAGACTCTAAGTTCCTTTATTTCACAGTTATTGAACCCGGCCATGGGCTACAGATAGAAAAATGAGCTTGAGAGGAGTACAGAACCTGTGATCCGTGCTGGAACCCAGGGCCAATCAGCATCCAGGCCACCACAGGCCGGGTCTCCGGGTGACACCATGCCCTCACGGCCCCGGACACCCAGGACCGCCCACCTCCTAGGACAGGCAGTGTCATGCCGAGGGTATTGGAGCTTGAGGCGGAAGAAAACCTCAGATATACTGATTCTATCTTCATTTACAGTTTCGATATTTTGTTCATCATGGATACATCTGCATTAATTTTGACTTTTTAATAGATGGTGTTAAAGTATTTTTTATTTTGATTACTGAGTTTTGGCGCCCCTTTAAATGTTGCACCCCAGGCAAGGGCCTCTCTTGCCTTACCCTACTCCTGGCCCTGTTGGTAGGTACTATGATGACCCCATTCCACAAAAGAAAAAACAGAGGTTCAGAGACACCTGACTGGTGAGACACCACCAAGGATGCTTGTGGGAGGGGCCACTTGCTCTGCTGGAAGAAGAGTGACAATGACTGTGCTTGGAGTGGCTGTCTTTGGGAGCTGCGTCTTTCAGAAGACATGTTACTCCACCAGGGGGGAAGGAGAGCAGGAGGGTTCTCTCTTTCCAGTCTAAGCAGGAGGACTGGCCTGTGCAAAGCAGCAGGGAGTTCAGTATGGCCAAATTCAAGGCCAATGGCGGGGGTCAGGGTTGGACTTAGAGCCTGGTCCAGCGCCCCATCTGCCTCTTGGCTCCATCACCTCCATGTATCCCCTGGATAAAACATCAGGTGCGCGTGGATGATAGAATGGCAAGCAACGGTCAGCCGCTCCCAGCAGACGTGGAAGCAAAGAGCCCCAGCGGTGATGAGCACATCTGGGGAAACTGCTTTCTGTGCATATATGGTTCCGGCCCCTCGGGGGCTTGGAGTTGTCAGTGCTGAGGGGGGAAAAAGAAGCCCTTCCCAGCCTCAGCTTACAGGCAGATTTATTTGGAAAATATAGGATTTAGAGAAATCCTCGCCAAGTGCAAAGCTCTGAAACCCAGACAGGAGATTTGAGCCACATACTGTCTGCGCAGATATGGGAAGAGACTGGAGAGTGACACTGAAACCTCTGCTTCTTCCCGGTCTTGGGCAGCTCCCCAGGCTTTGGGGGACAGCCCCTCCATAGCGCCCACCTGCCCTTCCTTGCTGCAAACCCACAAGAATCAGGCAAAGCATGTACAAATGTCTGTGTCTTAGGGCTCTGAGCTCTCTCAGGAAAGTGTCCTGGCTTTAGGGCTATCAGATCCCTTAGGACAAGAGTTCTGTGGGCAGCTGGCGGCCGCCATCTGCTTGACCCTGAGCATCTCAGAGCTAGGGCATCCCTGGGGAATTTGCTGTGCCCAAGGCCTGCTGCCTGTCCTGAGAGAAGGGACAGTCGCCAGGGAGCTCAGAGGTCCACACTATGGCCTTCTGGTCCTGAAGCCCTGCCCCTGCCCTGAGGGTGCCCACAGCTCTAAACCAGGGCCCTTTCCACGGGAACTCACAGGTGTACAGTAGACCCTTCTCCTGAGGGAGGTCACTGCATTGAAGCCACGAGTCCTGAAGAAGCCCATGGCCAAAAAAGCCATGGCCTTGTCCCAAGGGAACCCATAGCCCTAAAACACAGCCTTGTCTTGGGAGAGATCATAGTCGTAAATTCTGTGTCCTGTCCTGATGGAGAACTTAGCCCTGAAGACATGATTGTGGGAGACTGAATACACAAAGGGAAAGTAATCAGATCACACGGAGAAACAGAACTCCGACCCACAGCCTGCAGCCACCTGCCCAGGAAGCCAAGCCCTCCCCTCCAGTAAACAACCCAGGAAGCCAGCCTGTAGGAGGTCAGACCAGCAGGAGGCAGGAGCAATGACGCTGTAACAATCGGGCCCAAATGGCCGGGACTTGATCAATAAATCACAGCTGCCCTCATTTTTGTCCCCGCTTCCAACTTGGGACCCAACAGAGAGAGAAAAGTACGTCCCCTAACGGGTCACCTAGGAGCCCCTCCTCCAGCGAGCTGCTCTCACCGTCCCAGACCAGCAGCCCCGTCGGGTCGGGAGCCTGCCTTTTCCGCCGTGAAGCTCCCCCTCCGCCTGCCCGTGAGGCTCCCCAGTCGTAAGCAGGGGTGCTGACCCCCCGGCTCGAGAGGCTCCGAAAGAACAGCCTTTGCTTTTCCCATCTGGTTGGTCTCCTTTATTCCCACGCTTGCCCCCCCGGATAATCTCATCTCGAGATCCTGGACTTCATTACATCCGCAAAGACCCTTTCCCCAAATGAGGCCACAGTCACAGGTTCTGGGGGTTCGGATGTGGACACAGTTTTTGGGGGACCCCCATTCAAGCCACACAGGAGGGAACTCAGCCACTCCCCTGCCTCCGCTTCCGTGGGCATAAGTGGCAGGTGATAACAGGACCGGCCCCGCGTGGTTGTCAGGGCGGTTACTTGGAAAGCCAGCAGAACAGGACCTGGCAGGGGGGTACAGTGCACACCGAGAGTCCATCATCGCTCACAGCCACTCCCCTGCCTCCGCTTCCGTGGGCATAAGTGGCAGGTGATAACAGGACCGGCCCCGCGTGGCTGCCCGAATGTGTTCTTGGAAAGCCAGCAGAACAGGACCTGGCAGGGGGGTACAGTGCACACCGAGAGTCCATCATCGCTCACAGAGTAGCGAGAGGAACCTTGGCTATTTCTCCTCTGGTTGGACTTCATCTATTTCCACAATCTCATGGCCGTGTCCTGCAGGAAACTACAGCCCTAAGCTATGACACTGCTGTAAGGCAACACTCGTCCTGAGGGATCTGATAGCCCTAAAGCCAGGACACTTTCCTGAGAGAGCTCAGACCCCTAAGACCACAAACGAGTCCTAAGGGAGCTCACAGCCCTAAAGTCACGGCCCTACTTGTATCGAGTGCATTGGCCCAAATCCACGTCCCAGGGGAGTTTCACGTCTTCGAAGTCCGGGTCCTCCTCCGCGATTCTTCTCACCCTCTGCTCCATCTGACCCCACCTCACCTGTCCACCAGTGTGATCTTTCCAACAGCCCCTTTCCTAGGTGATCGGCCCTGTGCCCCAGAGCCTGGGTGGCCGGCTTCTGCCGAGTACCTTGCTCATCTCTGCTACTCCTCTCCACCCACTGTCCCCTGAAGATAGGCCAGATTGGGGTTTCTGCTTCCGTGGAGGATGGAGAAAGCTGCAAAGAATGTTGTTTCCACCCTAATAATGAGAAAAAGCCAGAAAAAGTCAAACTCCGCACCAGTCATGTCATCTGAATGCCCCCTCCAGACCAGGACACACGTGGGCCTCACGTGGCAGAGCGTGGCAGGAAGTGGTGGCCACCGTGCAACCGGGTAAGAACAAAGCAGCTGAAACGTTAGCGAGGCCAAGGGCAGGCTCGAGTGCTAGCCTGGAATAGCTGGGGGGCTATAAGGGGGACTGGACACAGGTGGTGGGTGGCGCCTATGCCCCTCAGAGCTTTCTCATCAGATTCCACCGGGGGTGCGGGAGGAACACAGGGCATCTGTGTGGGATATAGGGGCATGGCCGCTAGGGGACGGGCGTTAACGCCCACCCACTTTCCCAGACCCTTCTCTCCTAAGAAGCAAATGCCTTGAGCTGCTGGTGGAGGGGTGGCAAAATCTGTCACCTCCAGGGCGCAGGCAAACACCCGTTGTGGCTGGACAGAGACAAGAGAAAAAAACCCTCTACCTGGGGGCAAGGTAGGAACACACCTGGGACCTAGGATCGTACACTGAAATCAAACAGAGGTCTGTGCTGTCAGAAAAGGGTAGGAAACTCCCCCACGAGACCAACTGTGGACTCGGGGCAGAGTTACAAGGGTCAGGAAGGCAGCTGACATCCCACCTGAGCCCAGGTGCACAGAGCCTGCCTGAGATGAAGACTTGGCACTTTGTTGAAAATCAATTGATCACAAATACAAGGATTTACATCTGGACTTTCAATTCTGTTTGGCTGATCTATTATGTTTTATCTTTATGCCAGTGTCTTATTGTCTTTTTTTTTGTATATGTCTACTGTTTTTTTAAAAATTTATTTTATTGAAGTATAGTTGATTCACAATGTTAACTTCTATTGTACAGCGAGTGATTCAAGTTATACATAGATATACATTCTTCTTCATATTCTTTTCCATTATGGTTTATCACAGGTTATTGAATATAGTTCCCTGTGCTCTACAGTAGGACCTTGTTGTTTATCCATCCTATACATAATAGTTTGCATCTGCTAATCCCAGACTCCCAGTCTGTCCCTCCCCCTCCCCCTCCCCCTTGGCAACCACAAGTCTGTTCTTCACGTCTGTGAGTCTGTTTCTGTTTTCTAGATAAGTTCATCTTGATAAGGCAGCAGCCTTACAGTAAGTTTTGAAACTGGCACCTGAAAGTCCTCTCTAGTGGACTGGTGGCGCCCAAGACGTTACGTCCACCTATGCTAATCCTGGAACCTGTGGACGTGGCCTTATTTGTAGAAGGGGTCTTTGCAGATGTGTTTACAGTGAGGATCTTGAAATGAGATCATCCTGGATTATCTGAGTGGGTTCGAAACCTAGTGACAAGTGTCCTTATAAGAGACACAGAGGAGAGACGAGAGGAGGGGAGCTACCGTGTAAAACTGGAGACAGAGATTGGGGTGATGCAGCCACAAACTGCAGGGGCCACCAGAAGCTGGAAGGGACAAGGGACACAGTCTCCCATGGGGCTTGCTGACACCTCGATTTCAGACTTCCAGCCTCTAGAATTGGGACGGAATAAATTTAATGATTATGTATAACTTATTAATAATTTGTATAAGGGACTTCCCTGGCGGTCCAGTGGTTAAGATTCCACGCTCCCACTGCAGGGGGTGCAGGTTCCTTCCCTGGTCGGCGAACTAAGATCCCACATGTCCCGTGGCCCCCCCCCCAAAAATAATAATTTATGTAATAAGTAAATCTGTTGTTTTCAGGCCACCTCGGCTGTGGTATTTTGCTATGGCAGGCGTAGCAGACTAATACAATATCCTCCAACTTTGATATTCTTTTTCAAAACTGTTTTGGCCATTCTTGGCCACGTTTGCCTAACCATATAATTTTTAGGGTCAGCTTCCCAGTTTCTGAAAAATAAATTCTGCTGGAATTTTGATAGGGATGGTGTTGAGTCTATACATCAATTTAGGCAGAATTGCCATTGTCACAATATTGAGTCCTTCCATCCATGAACATGGAATGTATCTCCATCTAAATAGATCTTTAATTTCCATCAGCCCGTTTTATCAATTTCAGTACATCTGGCCCCTCTTTTGCTAAATTTATTCCAAAGTATTTTATGTTTTTGATGCTGTTGTGAAAGGTATTGCAGCCTTAAAATTTCATTTCAGGTTGCTCATTGCTAGTGTATAGAAATATAACTGACTTTTGTACATTGATCTGGTAACTTTGCTGAATTCATTTATTAGCTCCAATAGTTTTTCTTTATGGGTTCTTTAGGGTTAGTTATGTGTAAGATCATGTTACCTGCAAACAGAGATAGTTTTGCTTCTTCCCTTCCAATCTGGATGCCTTGTGTATCTTTCTCTTGCTTAATTTCCCTGGCAAGAACTTCCATACAATGTTGAATAGAAGTGATGAGAGCAGACATGTTTGTCTTGTTCTTGATCTTAGGGGGAAAGCATTCCATCTTTCACCATTAAGTTTGATATTCACTGTAGGTTTCTCCTATCAGGTTGAAAACGTTCCCTTCATTTCCAATTTTATTTAGAGTTTTTATCACAAATGGGTATTGGATTTTGTCAAATGCTTTTTTCAGTATCTATTGAGATGGTCATGTGGTTTTTATCTTTTTTTTTATCTTCTATTAATATAGGGTATTACATTAATTGAATTTTTTGTTGTTGTTTAACCAGTCTTACTTCCTGGCACAAATCCCACTTGGTTATGGTATATAATCATTTTTACTTATATGTTGGTGGATTCGATTTGCTAGTATTTTGTTGGAGATTTTTGCATCTGTATTCACAAGAGCTATTGATTTTCTTTTAATGTGATGTTTTAGTCTGGTCTTGGTATCAGGACAATGTTGGCTGCATAAAGTGAGTTGGGAAGTATTCCCACCTCTTCTACTTTTTTGGTTTTGGTTTGGTTTGTACTGGTGTTAATTCTCCTTTAAACATTTGCTAGAGTTCACCAGTAAGGCCAGCTAGTACTTGGCTTTTCTCTGTGGGAAGTGTTGTCATTGCTAACTCAATTCTTTACTTTTATAGATGGATTTGAATTTTCTAATTTTTTCCCATGTTGGTATTTTGTGCTTTCTAGGAAATAGTTTCATCTAAGTTATCTAACTTGTTGGCATGCAATTGTTCATAGTATTTCCTCATAATACTTTGTACTTCTATGAGATTGGAAGTAGTGTCACCTCTTTCATTTCTGCTTTTACTGATTTGCATTCTCTTTCTTTTTCTCTTGGTCCGTCTAGCTAAAGGCTAGAATGTCAATTTTGTTAATCTTCTCTAAGAATCAATTTTTGGTTTCATTGATCTTCTCTATTGTTTTTCTATTCTCTCTTTCATTAACTTTTACTCTAGTCTTTATTATTTATTTTCTTGTACTTGGTTTGGGTTAAGTTTACTCGTCTTTTTCTAGTTTCTTAAGGTAAAATGTTAGCTTACGGTTCTGAAATCTTTCTTAATTTTTAATGTAGGCATTTGCAACGGTAAATTTTCCTCTGAGCACTGCTTTCTCTGCATCCAGTAAGTTTTGGCATGTTGTGATTTTGTTTTCATTCATCTCTACGTAGGTTCTGCTTTCCCTTGTAATCACTTGTTCTTTGACTCGTTAATATTTAGGGGTATATTATTTAATTCCACATATGTGTAAATTTTCCAAGTTTCCTTTCGTCATTCACTTCTAATTTCATTCCATCGTCATCAGAGAACACGCTTTGTATGATCTCAGTCCTTTTAAAGTTCTTTTAAATTTATCGAGACTTTTGTTTTATGGCCTAACTTATGGCCTCTCCTGGAAAATGCTCTGTGTGCACTTGAGAAGAAAGTGTATTCTGCTGTTGTTGAGTGACATGTTCTATAAATTCCTGTTATAGGTCCATTTGGTTGCTAGTGTTGTTCAAGTCTTCCAATTCCTTGTTCTAGCTAGTTGTTCCACCCAGTATTGAAAGTGAGGTTTTGAAATCTCCAGCTATTCTTGTTGAATTGCCTATTCCCATCTTCATATCTGAGTTTTTCCTTCATGTATTTTGGGACTATGTTGTTAGGTGCATAGAAGTTTATGATTGTTACTTCTTGATGAATTGTCTCTTTAACTGCTATAAAATGTCACCTCTCTTCCTAGTAACATTTATCGTAAAGTACATTTTGTCTGATATTAAAATAGCCACTCCAGCTATCTGTTACTATTTGCAAGGTATATCTTTTTTCCATCCATTTACTTTTGAGCTGTTTCTGTCTTGGTATCTAAAATGCATGTCTTGCAGACCAAATATAGTTGGGTCTTAATTTTTATCCATTCTTCCAATCCTTGCATTTTAATTGGAGTGTTTAATCTATTGATATTTAATGTTAACAAATAGGATTGATATATGCCATTTGCTATTAGTTTTCTATGTTGTATGCCTTTTTTGTTCTTCTATTCCACAATTACTGCTTTATTTTGTGTTAAATAGATACTTTCTAGTATACTATTTAAAACCTTTGTCATTTCTTTTACCCTATATATATATACATTTTTTGTGTGTGTGGTACGCGGGCCTCTCACTGTTGTGGCCTCTCTCGTTGCGGAGCACAGGCTCCGGACACACAGGCTCAGAGGCCATGGCTCACGGGCCCGGCCGCTCCGCTGCACGTGGGATCCTCCCGGACCGGGGCACGAACCCGTGTCCCCTGCATCGGCAGGCGGACTCTCAACCACTGCGCCACCAGGGAAGCCCTACTCTATATTTCTGAGTTATTTTCTTAGTGGTTGCTTGTGGATTAAAATTATCATCTTTACTTATAACAACTTAGTTCAGATTAATGCAGACAAGTTCAATACTGTGCAAAATATTTGCTCCTTTATAGCTCCATTTCCTTTCCACTCTTTTGTGCTGTTATTGTCTTACAAATTTTATCCATATACATTGTATGCCCGTCGACACAAATCTGTAATTATTGCTTCATGCAATTGTCTTTTTAACATCTATGTGGTTAGCTTTACTGGTCCTCTTTCATTCTTCCTGTAGATCTGAATTACCATCTAGTGTCTTTTTTTTTTTTTTTTTTTCCCAGCCTGCAGGACTTGCATTAGTATTTCTTGTATGGCTGATATGATGGCTATACATTCTCTCAGCCTTTGTTTATCTGGGAATGTCTTTATTTTTTTCATTTTTGAAAGACAGCGTTGCTGAATATAAAATTATTATTGACAGTCTTCACTTTCAACAGTTTACAAATGTCATTCTTCTGTTCTCCACAGTTGCTGAGGTGAAGCCAGCTCTTAATCTTATTGAAGACCCCTTGTACATTTTAAGTAGATTTTTCTTGCTACTTCCAATATGTTTTTTCTGGTTTTCACTTTTGTCAGTTTGACTCTAATGGGTTTAAGTGTGGGTCTCTTTGAATTTAATCTACTTGGATTTTGCTGAGCTTCTTGGATGTGTATATAAATATTTTCACCCACCTTGGGAAGCTTTTGGTCATTATGCTTTCCAGTATTTCTTACTGTCTCATTCTCTCTTTCGTCCTATTTTGGGACTCCCATTGTGAATATATTGGTACAAGTGATGAGCTCGCTCTTTTTCTCTCTCTTCCACCAGTGACCTCTCGATTGCCACATCCAATGATCAACATTATCATTTTAATTTTCATCTCAGCAGCATTCCACATAATTTATCACTCCCTCCTTCTTTTTAAAAATAGTTTTGTTGGGATATGATTTGCATACCGTAAAATTTATCCATTTAAGATGTTCAGTGGTCTTTAATATATTGAGAGATAAGTGCAACCAGCACCACAGTCCATTTTTATCACCTCAAAAAGAAACCCTGTGTTCTTTAGCTATGATCCTCCTACTCTCCCATTACTTCTTCCACTCCCACCCACAGACCTAAGCAATCATGAATCCATTTTCTCTCTCTATGGATTTTCCTATTGTGGACATTTCATATATATGGACTCCTATAATCTGTGGTCTTTTGTGACTGATTTCTTTCACTTAGCATAGTGTCTTCAAGGTTCATTCATGATGTAGTATGTATCAGTGTTTCTTTTCTCTGTGTGGTCAAATAGTATTCCATTGTACTGCTACACCACATTTTGTTTATTCATTTATTTGTTGATAGACATTTGGGTTATTTCCACCTTTGGCTATTTCAAGTGCTTATCAGGTACATGATTTGCAAATATTTTCCTCATTGTGTGAACTTTCTTTTTACTCTTTTGATAGTGTCCTTTGAAGCATAAAAGATTTTAATTTTGATGAAATCCGCTATACCTATTTTTTTTTCTTTTATGGCTCTTTCTTTTGGTATCATATCTAATAATTCATTGCCAAACTGAAGGTCATGAGGATTTACCCTTATGTTTTCTTCTGGAGTTTTATAGTTTTTGCTCTTACATTTAGGTGTTTGATCCATTTTGAGTTACCTTTTGTAAATGGTGTGAGGTAAGTGTACAACTTCATCCTTCTGCATGTGGCTATCCAGTTGTCTCAGCACCATTTGTTGAAAAGACTATTCTTTCTCTGTTGGATGACCTTGGCACTCATGTCAAAAATCAGTTTACCATAAACACATTGGTTTATTTCTGGACTTTGAATTGAATTCCATTAATCTATATACCTATCCTTATTCCAGAACCACATGTGATGATTATTGTTGTTTTGTAGTAAGATTTTTAAAAATAAATTTATTTATTTATTTATTTTTTTGCAGTACGCGGGCCTCTCACTATTGTGGCTTCTCCCGTTGCGGAGCACAGTATCCGGACGCGCAGGCTCAGCGGCCATGGCTCACGGGCCCAGCCGCTCCGCGGCATGCGGGATCTTCCCGGACCGGGGCACGAACCCGTGTCCCCTGCATTGGCAGGCGGACTCTCAACCACTGTGCCGCCAGGGAAGCCCAAAATAAATTTATTTTTTATTTATTAATTTTTGGCTGCTTTTGGTCTCTGTTGCTGCATGCAGGCTTTCTCTAGGTGCAGCGAGAAGGGGCTACTCTTTGTTGTGGTGCACGGGCTTCTCACTGCAGTGGCTGCTCTTGCTGCAGAGCATGGGCTCTAGGTGAGTGGACTTCAGTAGTTGTGGCACATGGGCTCAGTAGTTGTGGCACGTGGGCTCTAGAGCACAGGCTCTGTAGTTGTGGTGCACTGGCTTAGTTGCTCTGCGGCATGTGGGATCTTCCCGGACCAGGGCTCGAACCCGTGTCCCCTGCATTGGCAGGCAGATTCTCAACCACTGCACCACCAGGGAAGCCCGATTCTAATACTTTTTAAAATGCATTCCTTAGAGTTTTCTATATGCAAGATCATGTCTGCTGCAAATAGAGATAGTCTTACTTCTTCCTAATATGCCTTTTATTTCTTTGTTAATTGCCAAGACTAGAACCTCTAGTACAATGTCAAAAAAAAAGGATGGGAACAGACATTCTTGTATTGGTCCTGATCTTTTGGGAAAGGGACCCAGGATTTCAGCATTAAGCATAATGTTAGCTGTGGGGTTTTCACAGATGCCCTTTGTCAGTTTGAAGACGTTCCCATCTACTGCTTTTTTGTTGAGTGTTTGTATGATGATGGGTGCTGGATTTTGTCATGTGCTTTTTTATGCATTCTGAGTTGATTGTGTGGTTTGGGTTTTTTTATTCTATTGATGTGTATTATATTAATTAATTGATTTTTGAATGTTAAGTCAACTTTGCATTCCAGGGATAAATCCCCCTTGGTCATGTACATTTTCTTTACGTGTTGCTGGATTTGATTTGAAAGTATTTTGTTGTGGATTTTTGCATGTATATTCATAACAGATATTGATCTGTAGTTTTCTCTCCTTATGATGTCTTTTTCTGGTTTTGGCATCAGGGTAATGTTGGCCTGATAGAATGATTTGGGAAGTGTTTCCTCCTCTTTTATTTTTTGGAAGAGTTTGTGAAGAATTGGTATTAATTCTTTTAAAATTGTTTGGTTCCTGATTCTTTCTTATGCGAGTACAAATTTGTTGAATTTCTCTAGTGAATTTTTCATTTCAGGTATTATACTTTTAAACTCCAGACTTTCTATGTGATCCTTTTCTTTTTTTTTCTTTAATTTAATTCTTTAAACATAGTTTTAAAAGTTCTTTGAACATATTTACCCTAACTAAATTTAAATTGTTTGTCTCCTAAATCCAACATATGGGTCGCCACAGGGACAATTGCTGTTGGCTGCTTTTTTCCCCTGTGTATGGACTATATTTTCCTGTTTCATTGCCTGGGACATAATTTTTTGTTGAAAACTGGAAATTTTAAATAGCAATTTGTAACAATTCTGTCATCAGCTCCTCTCCCTCCAGGGATTGGTGTTGTTGCTGGGGTTTTTGAGTGTGTTTGTTTGCTTTTGTTTTCCTGTTTGCTGCCTATTTGTTTAGTGGCTTTCCTGGGCTAACTCTGTATTCCCTGTGGTGTGCAGCCACTGAGTTCTCTGCTTACTTTTTCTTCTTTTTTAAGTTCTTGTTTATATTTTAAAGCCTGGCTTCCTAGGGTTCACCCTGTGTCAGTATAATGTAGTGCTCAGCCAGTGATCAATCAGATTTCCTTAACTGACTTGACCATAAGTTTTCCATCCTTTGTCAAGATTATCTGTGAGTGAAGGTAACTTTCAAGCTTCAGGTGGTTTAAACATTGTTCCTAGTTTTTACTTCCTGCTTGTGCAGGGCCTCAAAGTCAGCCAGAGGTGAGTGACAGGGTCTTTGCTATTTCCATATCTTTCCTGGGTATGCATATAGCCCTGTGCATTCACACAACATTTTAGAGACTCAGGAATATGTTGGAACTCTTCAAAGTTCCCTTTGCTTTTCTAGTTCTCCAGGTCTTCCTTTTAAATTTTTGACCAGGCTCTTGTTTGTGCCAACTGAAACCACAGCCTCCGGCAACTGTGATGTTACCAGCAGACTCCTGTTTTTTTTTCAGTAACACCCGGGGCATAGGGCTTTATTCACAGAGCTGAGCTCACAGTCAAATCAAAGAGTAAAAACGCCCTGGGAATAGAGATTTTCCTGCAAATTCTAGTTCCAGGTCAAACTAATGACTGTGCTCTAGGTCTGAGCCTTTCAACAGAACTACACTACTGAACTGGAAAAGGAGCATGTACCAGAATAGCCCCAAATTTGAAATGCCACAGACTCACTATTCTTACTGAGGTTCAGTAGTTTTTCTTGAATAGGTACTTTTCAATTTGTTCTCTGCCTATAGTCAATTTCTATCATTCCAAAATTGTTGGATTTTATTGCTTACAAGACTTTTTGTTGCTTTTGAGGGAGGGTATGTACACTGAGTTCCTTGCCCTGCCATGCTTAGCATAGGCTTTTTAAAAAAATTTATTTTATTGAAGTATAGTTGATTTATCATGTTGTGTTCATTTCTGCTGTACAGCAAAGTGATTTGGTTTTACATATATATATTCTTTTTCATAATCTTTTCCATTATGGTTTATCACATGATATTGAATATAGTTCCCTGTGCTATACACTAGGACCTTGTCGTTTACCCATTCTGTATATAATAGTTTGCACCTGCTAATCCCAAACTCCCAATCCATCCCTCCCCCACCCCCACCCCACCCCCTTGGTAACCACAAGTTTGTTCTCTATGTCTGTGATTCTGTTTCTGTTTTGTAGATATGTTCATTTGTGTCATTTCTTAGAGCCTACATATAAGTGATATCACATGATAATTGTCTTTCCCTGTCTGACTTATTTCACTTAGTATGATCATCTCTAGGTCCATCCATGTTGCCGCAAATGACATTATTTCATTCTTTTTTTATGGCTGAGTATTATTCCATATATATATATATATATATATATATATGTACATACTACATCTTCTTTATCCACTCATCCATTGATGGACACTCATGCTGTTTCCACGTCTTGGCTCTTGTAAACAGTGCTGCTATGAACTTAGGGGTACATGTATCTCTTTGAATTATAGTTTTGTCCGGATATACTTAGTGTAGGCTTTTCATTCTCATTGTGTTGCTCCATTTATCCACGGTTTGTTTCTAGTTTGCATAGCAGTCCATCTTACGGATATATCTAAGTTTGCTTGTGAGTTTACTGGTCGAATGGTATTTGTGTCATTTCCAATTTTTGGTGACTGAATAAAGTCACCACAAACTCTTACATACAGGTTTTTATGTGACCATGCATTTTCATTTCCCCTGGATAAATACCTGGGAGCTGGGTTTCCAGGTTGTGTGGTAAGCATATGTTTAAAGTTGTAAGAAACTGCTAAACTCTTGCAAAGTGGTTGTAACATTTTTCATTCCAATCAGCAAAACTGAGAGGTCCAGTTGCTTCACACCCTCTCCATCATGGCGGCATTAGGGTGTTGTTTTTTTTTTTTTTAAACATTGTAGCCATTCTAATAAATACACAGTGGCATAAGATTGTGTTTTTAAATTGCATTTACCTAATGCTCAGTGATGCTGAGTATCTTTCCCTGTGCTTATTTGCCATCCATATATCTTCTCTGTTGAAGTGTATCTGTTCAAATCTTTTGCACATTAAAAAAAATGTTTTTGGAGTTTTGAGAGTCTTTATATTTTTGGGATATAAGCCTTTTATCAAAAATGTGCTTATCAAATATTTCCTCCTATCTGTGGCTTTTTTTTTAATATTAATAACAGTCTGAAACACTAGAATTATTAATTTTGAGGTAGCCAAATCTATTAATTTTATTCTTTTATGAGTTGTGCTTTTGGTGTCATATATAAGAAATCTTTGATAAAATCAAGGAAGGCCATAAAGATTTTTTCCTATATTTTCTTCTAAAAGTTTTATAGCTTTAGGTTTTACATTTAGGTCTAGGATCCATTTTGAGTTATTTTTTTGTGTAAGGTATGCAGTATGAGGCCAGGTTCATCATTCACATTTGGATGTCCAGTTATTCCATCACCACTGAAAAGACAATTTTTTCTCCATTGAATTGCCTTTACACCTACATCGTAATTGGCCAGATGGGTGGGTTTATTCCTAGAGTCTCCATTCTTCTTCACTGATCTATATGCCTATCCTTTCACCAACCCCACACTGTCTTAATTACTGTAGATTATAATAGATCTTGAGATCAGGTAGTGTAAATCCTCCAACTTTGTTTTTCATTTTCAAAATTATTTTGGCTCTTCTAGTTTCTTTGCTTTTCCATACAAATATTAGAATAAGCCTGTGAATATCTAGAAAATATACTTTGGAGATTTATAGATCAATTTGGGGAGATTTGAAGTCTTAACAGTAATTGGTCTTCTAATCAATGGACATTATTTCATTTATGTGCTTTCATCAGTGCTTTGGAGTTTTTATATGCAGATCTGGCACATATTGTT
This sequence comes from Physeter macrocephalus, assembly GCF_002837175.3. Classification (NCBI taxonomy): domain Eukaryota; kingdom Metazoa; phylum Chordata; class Mammalia; order Artiodactyla; family Physeteridae; genus Physeter; species Physeter macrocephalus. Next base: position 178,811,906 of record NC_041224.1, read on the forward strand.
AGCTTTATACCTAAGCATTTTATTTTGGGTTGATATTGTTAATTATGCTGTTTTAACATTTTCTCAATTTCCATATACTGGTATATAAAAATACTATTGATTTTTGTATATTGACCTCATAACCTGCAATCTTTGTAAATGCACTTAGTTCTAGGAGCTTGGTTGGAGATTCTTTGAGATACTCTACATAGACAAATATGTTGTCAGCAAATACATACTTTTCTATTTTCACTCAACCTGTATATCTGCTATATCTTATTGTCTTTCTGCACTGGGTTGGACCTCCAGTACATGCTGAAAAGAAATTATGAGGGTGTCTGTCCTTGCTTCGTTCTCTATTTCAGAGGGGAAGCATTCAATCTTTATCATGGTTAAGTGTGAGATTAGCTGTGGACAGCTAATCTTCTGTTATGCCCATCCAGTTTATATCTCAGGTTAGATACATATATTTTTCAATTCTAGAATTTCCTTTTATTCTTTTTTGAATAGTTTTCTTCACTCTTTTGATGTTCTGTATTTGTTTCCTCTTTATGGACATATTTTTCCTTAAATTCAAGATCATGTTCCTAATAATTTTTTAAATATTTGTTTACTAATTCCATATTTTGGGGTCTATTTTTACGAATGGTTTATGAATCCTGTTTTTCCGCTTTTGTTAAATTCTGGACATTATGGTGCTATTTCACCAAACCTCTGGTTTTGTTGTCTCCTTCATTTAAAATGTTGAGTTGTGTTTCAGTCAGTAGTTAATTTTCTTGTGGATAAGCTTGTTCTTTGCAAGACATTTGTAAACTGTGTGGCCTTTCCTCTTGGGCTGGTTTAGTCCTACTTTTAAAGTGTGGCCTTTCCAGTATCTCCAGTCCGGCCAGTTGAAACGTCAACATCTCCCAGCCCCATGTGAGCTCTGGAGACTGTCCAGCCCACATCTGCCCAGAATGACTCCCCACCCAGCCTCAGGGAGCCTTGCTCAGCACGTGTACAGCTTAGCATTCAGAGACCCAGAGGGATTCCTCTTCAGATTCCTGGAGCTCCTTTTCTACACAGAGCCCCTCTTTGCTGAACTGATGCCGCCGGTTCCAGCGGCCCCAGTAGCCCTGATCTGCAATCCTGTCCTGCTCATCAACATGAGACCACCCTGTCCAATTCAATGCCCTCTTCCTTGTGCTGTAGATCAGACCTGAAAGGGGTTCTAAGCAGAAAGCCAGCTCACCTCATCCTTTGTTTCTTTCAGGGATCACAGTCCTGCCCCGCTTACTGACCAGAAAACCACTGTAACGGTTCCCTAGGGCTGCTGCAACAAAGCACCACAAACTCGGTGGCTTACAACGACAGAAATGTAGTCTCTTACAGCTCTGGAGGCCGGACGTCCAGAACGGTTTCACTGAGCCACGACCAAGGTGTGTGCAGACTGGAGGCTCTCGGGGAGGATTGGTATCCTTGCCTCTCCAGCTTCTCGAGCTGCGTTCCTTGGCTCATATGCCCCTCCCTCCGCCTTCAGAGCCAGCACTGTAGCATCTCACTTCAGTGGGCACATTGCCTTCTTGTGCTGTATCAAGTCTTCCTTTCATGAGGACACTTAGGGTTTCATTTAGTAGCCCATGGCTGGGAAATGTCTGTCCAGCGAGTGCCCGTTTCCCGTGACGTGACCACGGGTGTCTGAAGTCAATCGAAGACGACATATGTTCCTTTCAGTCTTGTTGACCCCTCTCCAGTTACCGCCCCAGGTCCCCCTGACCCCTGCTGTCTCCTGGTCATTGTAACAGCCTCCTTGCTGGCCTCCCTGCCTCCAGCTTCTGGCCACCTACGATTCACCCTCCAGCCATGGCACTTTCTCAGAACCCTTTTCCGAAGCCCGTGGCCCTCTGGACATCTGGCCGGCCACTCCAGGCCATATAGGAGCTGCCAGTCCCAAGGAGGAGGCCCGTTTACCTCCTGAGCTCAAGGTCAGCCACCCAGGGTATGGCCAGGCCCTGCCCTCACCTGCCATCTCCCTTGCCTGTGAGCACCTGCTGCCTTTTTCTGCGGGACCCCCGCCTCTGCCCTGCCGAGTCTGCACTCCCTCGTCAGCATCTTAGAGGACACATCCCCCAGATCTGAGACCACCTGCCTATTGGTTCCTCCTCTACTGCCAGGAGCCCTCAAGGGCTTATTTCTGGGTCCCTGGGCTCCACACCCACGGACCCAGAGCAGGGGCCTGGGGCTACTTGCAGGTGTAGGAAGGAAGGGAGAGATTAAAAAAGAGGAGAAGGAGGGGAGGTGGGGGAGCCCAGCCAAAGAAGCTGGACTCCTTCTGGCCTCATCTGGTCCTGCAAGGAGGGCAGGAACTCGGGGCGGGCAGGAGGGAGGCCACCAAACCCGGACCCCTCCCCTCCGTGCACCTCTGAATGCAGGATGGGGGTACAGGGTTCCCACGTGGACGGGGTGTGCAGAGCCGAGCAGGGCGCCCAGGTTCCAGGCCTGGCCTGCAGCACGTCCACTGTGCAGTTGGCGACAGCACCCTACCCCTCTGTCTGGGGCCTCAGTCTCCCCGGGGTGAGTGGGGGTGTGCCCAGACACCTGCTGGCTGGGACACCCCAAGTCCAGACTCTCCAGCCTAGCATCTGCCCTTTCATATCTTTTCCGGATGGAGAGAAGCTCCTAGAGTTAGATCCTTTGGATCAGAACCAGTTCAGAGTGCTCGGAGAGCTTCTCTCCTTGCTTCCCTGAGCCTCAAGTTTCTCACCTGTAAGATGGAAATAACCCTTGCACCAAAGAAAGTCCTGGCTGCCTGGCCTCATTCCTTCTTTCCTCCCTCCCTCTCCTCCCTCTCTTCCTCCTCTTCCTCTTCCACTCCTCCTCTTTCTCTCCCCCTCTCCCCCTCTCTCCCTCTTGCTTTCTTTTTCAAGGAGGTAATGCCGGTATTTAATCGAGGGGACCTGACTGTAAACACAAAATTCCGGGGTATCAGCGATGCTCCCCTCCTCCCCGTTCACTGTCCCAACGCCATTCTCTGCCTCCCTGAGCGCCATCCACTGGGGTCTGAGTTGGCCTCTCCCGGTGGACAGGAGGACTCTGGCCCCTGAGCCCTGGGCTCGGACACCGCCATCAGGTAGAAGAACTGTAGACAGGAAAGGCGACCAACACTCAGAGCAGGGACGGCCTTGCGCAGGGCGCACAGGGAAGCCTGGGCTGACCCGGGGTCCTGACTGCTCCTGACAGCCGGGCCCCCGGGGCTCACCGGTCTTCCCAGGAGGAGGGGGCTGCCGCCACCCCAGGGTGGGCAAGAGGCTGTGTGAGCAGGACAGCGGGCACCTGGAAGGATGGCGCCCTCACAGCTGCGTGGTGCTTGCCTCTTCCGTCTCAAAGCACGGGGAGGACACTGCAGCGGCCGAGCTGCCTCCTCTGAGCCCTCGGCCAGGGATTCCGATGGAGGGGAGGCCAGATTCAGGCTGGAGGGCGGGAGGGGAGTGAGTCATGAGAAGGGAGCCGGCCCAGGGCAGCTATAACCCCGGCTGCAGAGCGCGGAGGGGGTGCTGGCCGGGTACCGGCAGGGCCCTCGGGGACACGGCCCTGGGCTCTCTGCCCTGGGCCCCTCGAGGCTGAGGGACAAGCGACCGGCCTGCTCCCCCTCAGGGTCTCTGCCTCCCTCCCCTTTGCCATCTCCTCCCCCTCCGTGGCTGCACCCTGCCCTCCCTCATCCCCCCCACACCTCCGCCTCGCTCCCTGTTTCCTGGGGCGTTAATCACCCGCCAGTGGACACTGAGCCGAAACCTGCGTGGCCCTCACTCAGCGCCCCTGCCCTGGGGGCCTCTCCCCACGCTCCAAGCTGCGCGGCCATGGGATGGATGGACGGCTGGCCGGACGGACAGCCAGGAGGTGGGCTTTCAAAGAAACAGCAAATCAGTTCCGCTGGGGCCATGGCCCTGCCACGGCAGACGCGTCTGACGGCTTTGCCAGCCCCAAAGAAAACAACCTCCTTTGTGAAAGATGTCTGGAACACGGATGGAGCTCTCCTCCCTCTCGTGTGCCGCCCTCTTAGCACCAGCTCCTGGGCACACGCTCATGTGTTTCAGAACTCACTCAGCATTACAGCTATTGGCGACAGCTTGGTGCCAGGGCCAGCGAGCAGGGCCAAGTCCTTTCGGCCTTAAGTGACCCTGGGAC
>NC_041224.1:178818404-178830134 GCF_002837175.3 Physeter macrocephalus
AAAATATCTTCTTTATCCATTCATCCGTTGATGGACACTTAGGTTGCTTCCATATCTTGACTATTGTAAATAATGCTGCTATGAACATTGAGGTGGTTATATCTTTTTGAATTATAGTTTTGTCCGGATATACTTAGTGTAGGCTTTTCATTCTCATTGTGTTGCTCCATTTATCCACGGTTTGTTTCTAGTTTGCATAGCAGTCCATCTTACGGATATATCTAAGTTTGCTTGTGAGTTTACTGGTCGAATGGTATTTGTGTCATTTCCAATTTTTGGTGACTGAATAAAGTCACCACAAACTCTTACATACAGGTTTTTATGTGACCATGCATTTTCATTTCCCCTGGATAAATACCTGGGAGCTGGGTTTCCAGGTTGTGTGGTAAGCATATGTTTAAAGTTGTAAGAAACTGCTAAACTCTTGCAAAGTGGTTGTAACATTTTTCATTCCAATCAGCAAAACTGAGAGGTCCAGTTGCTTCACACCCTCTCCATCATGGCGGCATTAGGGTGTTGTTTTTTTTTTTTTTAAACATTGTAGCCATTCTAATAAATACACAGTGGCATAAGATTGTGTTTTTAAATTGCATTTACCTAATGCTCAGTGATGCTGAGTATCTTTCCCTGTGCTTATTTGCCATCCATATATCTTCTCTGTTGAAGTGTATCTGTTCAAATCTTTTGCACATTAAAAAAAATGTTTTTGGAGTTTTGAGAGTCTTTATATTTTTGGGATATAAGCCTTTTATCAAAAATGTGCTTATCAAATATTTCCTCCTATCTGTGGCTTTTTTTTTAATATTAATAACAGTCTGAAACACTAGAATTATTAATTTTGAGGTAGCCAAATCTATTAATTTTATTCTTTTATGAGTTGTGCTTTTGGTGTCATATATAAGAAATCTTTGATAAAATCAAGGAAGGCCATAAAGATTTTTTCCTATATTTTCTTCTAAAAGTTTTATAGCTTTAGGTTTTACATTTAGGTCTAGGATCCATTTTGAGTTATTTTTTTGTGTAAGGTATGCAGTATGAGGCCAGGTTCATCATTCACATTTGGATGTCCAGTTATTCCATCACCACTGAAAAGACAATTTTTTCTCCATTGAATTGCCTTTACACCTACATCGTAATTGGCCAGATGGGTGGGTTTATTCCTAGAGTCTCCATTCTTCTTCACTGATCTATATGCCTATCCTTTCACCAACCCCACACTGTCTTAATTACTGTAGATTATAATAGATCTTGAGATCAGGTAGTGTAAATCCTCCAACTTTGTTTTTCATTTTCAAAATTATTTTGGCTCTTCTAGTTTCTTTGCTTTTCCATACAAATATTAGAATAAGCCTGTGAATATCTAGAAAATATACTTTGGAGATTTATAGATCAATTTGGGGAGATTTGAAGTCTTAACAGTAATTGGTCTTCTAATCAATGGACATTATTTCATTTATGTGCTTTCATCAGTGCTTTGGAGTTTTTATATGCAGATCTGGCACATATTGTTAGCTTTATACCTAAGCATTTTATTTTGGGTTGATATTGTTAATTATGCTGTTTTAACATTTTCTCAATTTCCATATACTGGTATATAAAAATACTATTGATTTTTGTATATTGACCTCATAACCTGCAATCTTTGTAAATGCACTTAGTTCTAGGAGCTTGGTTGGAGATTCTTTGAGATACTCTACATAGACAAATATGTTGTCAGCAAATACATACTTTTCTATTTTCACTCAACCTGTATATCTGCTATATCTTATTGTCTTTCTGCACTGGGTTGGACCTCCAGTACATGCTGAAAAGAAATTATGAGGGTGTCTGTCCTTGCTTCGTTCTCTATTTCAGAGGGGAAGCATTCAATCTTTATCATGGTTAAGTGTGAGATTAGCTGTGGACAGCTAATCTTCTGTTATGCCCATCCAGTTTATATCTCAGGTTAGATACATATATTTTTCAATTCTAGAATTTCCTTTTATTCTTTTTTGAATAGTTTTCTTCACTCTTTTGATGTTCTGTATTTGTTTCCTCTTTATGGACATATTTTTCCTTAAATTCAAGATCATGTTCCTAATAATTTTTTAAATATTTGTTTACTAATTCCATATTTTGGGGTCTATTTTTACGAATGGTTTATGAATCCTGTTTTTCCGCTTTTGTTAAATTCTGGACATTATGGTGCTATTTCACCAAACCTCTGGTTTTGTTGTCTCCTTCATTTAAAATGTTGAGTTGTGTTTCAGTCAGTAGTTAATTTTCTTGTGGATAAGCTTGTTCTTTGCAAGACATTTGTAAACTGTGTGGCCTTTCCTCTTGGGCTGGTTTAGTCCTACTTTTAAAGTGTGGCCTTTCCAGTATCTCCAGTCCGGCCAGTTGAAACGTCAACATCTCCCAGCCCCATGTGAGCTCTGGAGACTGTCCAGCCCACATCTGCCCAGAATGACTCCCCACCCAGCCTCAGGGAGCCTTGCTCAGCACGTGTACAGCTTAGCATTCAGAGACCCAGAGGGATTCCTCTTCAGATTCCTGGAGCTCCTTTTCTACACAGAGCCCCTCTTTGCTGAACTGATGCCGCCGGTTCCAGCGGCCCCAGTAGCCCTGATCTGCAATCCTGTCCTGCTCATCAACATGAGACCACCCTGTCCAATTCAATGCCCTCTTCCTTGTGCTGTAGATCAGACCTGAAAGGGGTTCTAAGCAGAAAGCCAGCTCACCTCATCCTTTGTTTCTTTCAGGGATCACAGTCCTGCCCCGCTTACTGACCAGAAAACCACTGTAACGGTTCCCTAGGGCTGCTGCAACAAAGCACCACAAACTCGGTGGCTTACAACGACAGAAATGTAGTCTCTTACAGCTCTGGAGGCTGGACGTCCAGAACGGTTTCACTGAGCCACGACCAAGGTGTGTGCAGACTGGAGGCTCTCGGGGAGGATTGGTATCCTTGCCTCTCCAGCTTCTCGAGCTGCGTTCCTTGGCTCATATGCCCCTCCCTCCGCCTTCAGAGCCAGCACTGTAGCATCTCACTTCAGTGGGCACATTGCCTTCTTGTGCTGTATCAAGTCTTCCTTTCATGAGGACACTTAGGGTTTCATTTAGTAGCCCATGGCTGGGAAATGTCTGTCCAGCGAGTGCCCGTTTCCCGTGACGTGACCACGGGTGTCTGAAGTCAATCGAAGACGACATATGTTCCTTTCAGTCTTGTTGACCCCTCTCCAGTTACCGCCCCAGGTCCCCCTGACCCCTGCTGTCTCCTGGTCATTGTAACAGCCTCCTTGCTGGCCTCCCTGCCTCCAGCTTCTGGCCACCTACGATTCACCCTCCAGCCATGGCACTTTCTCAGAACCCTTTTCCGAAGCCCGTGGCCCTCTGGACATCTGGCCGGCCACTCCAGGCCATATAGGAGCTGCCAGTCCCAAGGAGGAGGCCCGTTTACCTCCTGAGCTCAAGGTCAGCCACCCAGGGTATGGCCAGGCCCTGCCCTCACCTGCCATCTCCCTTGCCTGTGAGCACCTGCTGCCTTTTTCTGCGGGACCCCCGCCTCTGCCCTGCCGAGTCTGCACTCCCTCGTCAGCATCTTAGAGGACACATCCCCCAGATCTGAGACCACCTGCCTATTGGTTCCTCCTCTACTGCCAGGAGCCCTCAAGGGCTTATTTCTGGGTCCCTGGGCTCCACACCCACGGACCCAGAGCAGGGGCCTGGGGCTACTTGCAGGTGTAGGAAGGAAGGGAGAGATTAAAAAAGAGGAGAAGGAGGGGAGATGGGGGAGCCCAGCCAAAGAAGCTGGACTCCTTCTGGCCTCATCTGGTCCTGCAAGGAGGGCAGGAACTCGGGGCGGGCAGGAGGGAGGCCACCAAACCCGGACCCCTCCCCTCCGTGCACCTCTGAATGCAGGATGGGGGTACAGGGTTCCCACGTGGACGGGGTGTGCAGAGCCGAGCAGGGCGCCCAGGTTCCAGGCCTGGCCTGCAGCACGTCCACTGTGCAGTTGGCGACAGCACCCTACCCCTCTGTCTGGGGCCTCAGTCTCCCCGGGGTGAGTGGGGGTGTGCCCAGACACCTGCTGGCTGGGACACCCCAAGTCCAGACTCTCCAGCCTAGCATCTGCCCTTTCATATCTTTTCCGGATGGAGAGAAGCTCCTAGAGTTAGATCCTTTGGATCAGAACCAGTTCAGAGTGCTCGGAGAGCTTCTCTCCTTGCTTCCCTGAGCCTCAAGTTTCTCACCTGTAAGATGGAAATAACCCTTGCACCAAAGAAAGTCCTGGCTGCCTGGCCTCATTCCTTCTTTCCTCCCTCCCTCTCCTCCCTCTCTTCCTCCTCTTCCTCTTCCACTCCTCCTCTTTCTCTCCCCCTCTCCCCCTCTCTCCCTCTTGCTTTCTTTTTCAAGGAGGTAATGCAGGTATTTAATCGAGGGGACCTGACTGTAAACACAAAATTCCGGGGTATCAGCGATGCTCCCCTCCTCCCCGTTCACTGTCCCAACGCCATTCTCTGCCTCCCTGAGCGCCATCCACTGGGGTCTGAGTTGGCCTCTCCCGGTGGACAGGAGGACTCTGGCCCCTGAGCCCTGGGCTCGGACACCGCCATCAGGTAGAAGAACTGTAGACAGGAAAGGCGACCAACACTCAGAGCAGGGACGGCCTTGCGCAGGGCGCACAGGGAAGCCTGGGCTGACCCGGGGTCCTGACTGCTCCTGACAGCCGGGCCCCCGGGGCTCACCGGTCTTCCCAGGAGGAGGGGGCTGCCGCCACCCCAGGGTGGGCAAGAGGCTGTGTGAGCAGGACAGCGGGCACCTGGAAGGATGGCGCCCTCACAGCTGCGTGGTGCTTGCCTCTTCCGTCTCAAAGCACGGGGAGGACACTGCAGCGGCCGAGCTGCCTCCTCTGAGCCCTCGGCCAGCGATTCCGACGGAGGGGAGGCCAGATTCAGGCTGGAGGGCGGGAGGGGAGTGAGTCATGAGAAGGGAGCCGGCCCAGGGCAGCTATAACCCCGGCTGCAGAGCGCGGAGGGGGTGCTGGCCGGGTACCGGCAGGGCCCTCGGGGACACGGCCCTGGGCTCTCTGCCCTGGGCCCCTCGAGGCTGAGGGACAAGCGACCGGCCTGCTCCCCCTCAGGGTCTCTGCCTCCCTCCCCTTTGCCGTCTCCTCCCCCTCCGTGGCTGCACCCTGCCCTCCCTCATCCCCCCCACACCTTCGCCTCGCTCCCTGTTTCCTGGGGCGTTAATCACCCGCCAGTGAACACTGAGCCGAAACCTGCGTGGCCCTCACTCAGCGCCCCTGCCCTGGGGGCCTCTCCCCACGCTCCAAGCTGCGCGGCCATGGGACGGATGGACGGCTGGCCGGACGGACAGCCAGGAGGTGGGCTTTCAAAGAAACAGCAAATCAGTTCCGCTGGGGCCATGGCCCTGCCACGGCAGACGCGTCTGACGGCTTTGCCAGCCCCAAAGAAAACAACCTCCTTTGTGAAAGATGTCTGGAACACGGATGGAGCTCTCCTCCCTCTCGTGTGCCGCCCTCTTAGCACCAGCTCCTGGGCACACGCTCATGTGTTTCAGAACTCACTCAGCATTACAGCTATTGGCGACAGCTTGGTGCCAGGGCCAGCGAGCAGGGCCAAGTCCTTTCGGCCTTAAGTGACCCTGGGACTCAAGGCTCCCCTTCCAGGGCCTGTTGTTGGAGGGGAAGGGCTGTGGGTCTTGGTGGGGGCAGGGGGCACCCAAAGCAGGGAGACACTGTGGTCACCTGCGAAGGTGCCGTCCCAAGAGCAGGGCCTCGGGAAGCAGGATTCAGATTGGCCCGGGCCTCCCCATGGGGGAAGGATGGGAAAGCTGAGGCCTGGTGGTAGAACTCCCCGGCTCCACATGCAGACTCCCCACAGGAGGTGGAAGACTCGCCTCCCAGGGCTGGACTCCTAGAGAGGCCACCAGCCCCCTCCCGACGCTTCTCAGGGTTTTGTCAGGAGACTTGGCGGACAGGTGAGCCGGGCACACGGAGGCCTGGGGGCCTGGCCCAGGACTAGAACCCTCTCCAGCTTCCAGCAGCCTTACTGTGAGCAGTAAGCGGAGCCCAGGTCGCCCCACCCCCATCTCATGCAGAGACGCTGATGAATGCTGGAACATTCTTCCTTAGAGTAGGCCAAACATGTCTCTCTGGTACTTCACACAGAACAGTCATGGGCTTTTTTTTTCTTTTTTTTTTTAGCTGGAAGGGATATTGTACACCATCTGCTTAATCTGCCTCATTTCAAAGAGGGAGAAACTGAGGCCCAGAGAAGGGCAGTGACTTCACTGTGGTCACACAGCAGCAAGGCAGGTCCCAGACCAGTTAAAGAGCCTGACCTCTGCCCTCACCCACCGGCCCTGCCTCTGCTGCCGGAGACAGCCTAGCTGGCAAAGGTGGGGGGGGCCTCTCCCCCAGCTCCTCTCCCCGGGCCTGAGGGGGCCAGTTCCTCTCCAGTTCCAACTCACCCTGTTTCTGGCAAGCTCACCATCCTGGCCATCCTCACTCAGGCACCTCCAGAAACATCTCAGCAGCCCTCTGACCCCCAGAGCTGCCTCCCTGGGCCCCCCACCCCTCAGGGGGCCCTTGCTGGGTGTTGGGGGACACCAGTCACCTCCAGTGGCACCCGTGAGCCCCTCCAGGTCCTCCTGTCACCCTTGTTCCCCCAGACCCAGAGCTGATGTTTACCTTGGTCGGGGTTGGCTCTTCACATCCTAACAGCTATTTCCTATTGCCACGTGTGCCAGGACACCTGCTCCTCCAGCCTGTGTCCCAGGGAAGACTAGAGACCTTCTTGGGATGAACCCAGAGCTGAACATAATGGGAAGCACCCTGCTTTGCTCTGCATGAGAGGGTGCTGTCTGCCCTCAGGTCATGGGGAACAGCCTCCGTCCCATGAGAGCAGGTGGAGAGGTCAGAGAACTTGGGGTCACGAGCTTTTCCTTGTACCCCATGGGAAAGCGAGAAGAGGAAGCAGTCATGGCCTCTTCACACCATTCACGGCAAATGAGAAGCACTCCTGGGCGTCCTTATCTTGGGCCTGGCAGGGGGAGGGAGGTGGGGGGGGGTGCAGAAAGGCCTGGGGGCGGCCAAGCCAATGGTTGGGTTGCCCGCCCATGGCGGGTGGGCCAGCTCTGTTTCCAGGGCCCGGGAGGACCTGTGAGGGTGGCTCACGCCTCAGCGTCCCCGTCTTCCGTCCCTGACAGAGAGCTGTGTCAAATCAGCAAGATTCAGACTCTTAATTTAATTTTAATAATATATTGTTTTCTGTGGAATTCCCTGGTCCTTTAAAAAAAAAAAAAAAGGTTTTAGAATTGAAGTACAATTTACTTGCAGTAAAAAAGATCTCAAGTGAACAGCTTGACGAGTTTGGAAAACGCATACACCCATGTAACTAACACACAAATCAAGACAGAACGTTTCTGTCACCCGGGAAAGTTCCCTCATTCCTTTCCAGCCAAGATACTCCTCCTCTCCAGAGGCAATCGCTGTCCTGCTTACTATCCCCACAGGTTGGTTTTAGCCCCTCTAGAGCTTCACAGGACTACACCCATTCATCTGTTTGCTTCCGACTTCTCTCACTTGGCAAACTGTTTTGAGGTTCATTCACGTTGTTGTGTGTAATATTTCCTATTATTGTTTAATGGTATTTCTTCGTATGAATACAGCATATCCAGTTATCCTGTTGATGGGCATTTGGGTTGTTGCCTGGGAGTATTATGAACAAACATTTGCGTAATCCTTTTGTGGATACATGTTTTTACTTCTCTGGGATAAATACACCAAATTGGGATTGCTAGGTCATAGGGAAGCTCTATGGTTAACTTTATACGAAATCACCAAGCAAATTTCCAAAGTGGTTTTACCATTTGACTCTCCCACAGACGTGAATGAAAGTTCCAGGTGCTCCACGTCCTTGCAAACAGTTGCTACTATTAGCCTTATTCTTGTTCATGTTTGTCATTCTGCAGGGTGTACAGGGGTATCTCGTTGTGGTTTCAGTTTGTATTTCCTCGATGAAAGCTCTAATGTATTTTTCATGTGTTAGTTGGCCATTTGAATACCTTCTTTTGTGACGTGTCTGTTTGAATCTTTTGCTCATTTAAAACAGTTTTCTCTTTACTGTTGAATTGTAGAAGTTATTAGTATATTCTGGATACATTTCTATTTCCAGACATATGTATTGCAAATACTTCCTGCCCACTTGTGTCTTTCTTTTGCACTTTTTTTTAACACTGTCTTTTTTGGGAACTTTTAAAGGTTGATATAAAATTGTGGGGCTAGTACCAGGGCCTCCTTTTTACCCTTCGCCCGAATTCATGAGCTGTTTACATTTTATTGCATTCGCTCAGTTTTTCTTACCTTTCTCTTTTTCCTTTTTTTTTTTAAAAATAAATTTATTTATTTATTTATTTATTTTTGGCTGCATTGCGTCTTCATTGCTGAGCGCGGGCTCTCTCTCGTTGCTGCGAGCAGGGGCTACTCTTCATTGTGGTACACAGGCTTCTCATTGCGGTGGCTTCTCTTGGTGCGGAGCACGGGCTCTAGGCGCGCAGGCTTCAGTAGCTGTGGCTCGTGGGCTCTAGAGCCTGCGCTCTAGAGCGCAGGCTCAGTAGTTGTGGCGCACGGGCTTAGTTGCTCCGCGGCATGTGGGATCTTCCCGGACCAGGGCTCGAACCCGTGTCCCCTGCATTGGCAGGCGGATTCTGAACCACTGCACCACCAGGGGAGTCCCTCTCCTTTTCCTTTCAAGTTTCTAGGAATGGGCACACACACACGTGTACATTCATGTGTGTTTACATGAATATGCATATGTATAAAGATATAGAAGCATATATAATATTATAAACGTGTAAACACACACAGATAGGTGTGTGTGCATTTTTCCCTGAACCATTTGTGGGGAAGTTGGGGATAGCATGACCCCTTTACTACACAGTGCGTGTGTCCCAAGGACAAGGGATTATTTTCCACATCCACAAAACAAATATTAAAAAAAAAAAACTTTGGGACTTCCCTGGTGGTCCAGTGGGTAAGACTCCATGTTCCCAGTGCAGGGGGCCCGGGTTCGATCCCTGGTCAGGGACTAGATCCTGCACACATGCTGCAACTAAAGATCCCTCATGCTGCAACGAAGACTGGCGCAGCCTAAATAAATAAATAAGTAAGTAACATTTAAAAAATCCTCTGGAAAATGACTCCCGGTGGAGGATTTAAACAAATAAAAATAAAAAATAAAAAACTTTGACACTGATGCAATTCTATTATCCAATCCACAACCTATATTCACATTTCAGTATTGTTACAATATGTCCACTGCAGCTACTTTGTGGCAAGTCCAGGATCCAGTGCTGGATAGTGGAGAGAACCCGGATGGTGTCTTTTTTTTTTAATTTTTTTTTTAAAGAAGATGTTGGGGGTAGGAGTTTATTCATTAATTTATGTATTTTTGCTGTGTTGGGTCTTCGTTTCTGTGCGAGGGCTTTCTCTAGTTGCGGCGAGCGGGGGCCACTCTACATCGCGGTGCGCGCGCCTCTCACTATCGCGGCCTCTCTTGTTGCGGAGCACGGGCTCCAGACGCGCAGGCTCAGTAGTTGTGGCTCACGGGCCCAGTTGCTCCGCGGCATGTGGGATCCTCCCGGACCAGGGCTCGAACCCGTGTCCCCTGCATCGGCAGGCGGATTCTCGACCACTGCGCCACCAGGGAAGCCCCGGAGGGTGTCTTTTTAGTCTTCCTTCATCTGGACTAGTTTCTCAGCCTTTTTTGATCATTCGTGTCCTTGGTGCTTTAAAGAGTGCAGGTCTCTTATTTTGTAGAATGTCTCTCGGTTAGGGATCACCCGACACTTCCTCATGGGTAGATTCCACTCACGCACTTTGGGTGGATATGACTGAAGAGGGTCTTCAGTGCATCGCAGCAGACGGCAGGAGTTGTTAGTTTGATATCAGTGATGTTCACTTTGACCTCACTGTGAAGTTGGCATTTTCTGTAAAGTTATGATCTTCCTTTTTATTTATAAGTAGCTTGTGGGGAGACTGTGTTAGCTCAGGCTGCCGTAACAGGGTGGCTTAAACAGCAAAAGTGTATTTTCTCACAGTTATGGAGCCTAGAAGTCCAAGATCAAGGTGTGGGCAGGTTGGTTTTTCTGGAGGCTCCTCTTGCTGTGTTGCAGGCAGCCACCTCCTCCTGTGTCTTCAAGGGCCCTTCCTCTGTGCACACATCACTAGTGAATCTTCCTCTTCTTCTAAGGATACCAGTCCTATGGGATTAGGGCGACACCCATATGACCTCACTGAACCTTAGGGTCCCCTTTGAAGCAGTCACATTCTAAGGTACTGGGGGGTGAAGGCTTCAACATATGGGTTTTGGAGGGACACAATGCACTCGTTAACAGAAATACTTTGAAACGCTGTAAATATCCTGTTCCTCGTTAAGCTTCAGTAGTTTTAGCATGTGTTGATTTTCTAATTTCATCTTTCCTTTTATATTTATTAGTTGGCTTTCTTCTGAGGGAAGAGCTTTCCCTTCCCCATGTTTATTTATTTACTTATTCATTTTTTGACTAGCTCTGTGTATTTTTATTCTATTTAATGGATTATAACCCATTTCTATTGTTATTTACTTTTGTGCTCCAATTATCCTAACTTTGGCCTGTAGAGGCTCCTTTAAGCTGGTTCCTCTGTCTTTTTGACATGTGCCTATGGTGTTTTTGTTTTTTTTTTTTTTTGCTCTATTTTTTAGAGCAGATTTAGGTTCACAGCAAAACTGAGCAGAAAGTATAGAGATTTCCCATATGGCCCCTGCCGACCGACCCACAGAACCTCCCCACTAACACACATGTTCATGAGTTTCTGAGGACTCCTTCAGAATATTTATACTTGTTCTCATTCCTTAGTCCCTTCAGACTTGTGTTATGTCCAAGTCTTGGAGTTGTTTTCTGTAGGGCGTATGTGTGTTTGGGTGTGTGTGTGGGGGGTGTGTCTTTCAGTAGTGTATTACTACACCATGCCCCAAAGCAGAAATCCTACATCTTTCTTTTGTCATCTGAACTGATAATCTTTGCCTCTGAATTGGTGGGTTTGATCCATTTGCAGTCAGTAAAATGATTGATATGGTCGGGTTCAAGTCTGCTGTCTTGATACTTGTTTTCTATTTTCTCCTCCTTAATTTATTCCTTTGTTTTTCCCTGCCTTCTTTGGGTTAATTGGTTAATTTTTATATTCCATTTTATTTCCTTTAATGGGTTTTCAGCTGTACTTCTTTCTGTTATTCTTTTTTATTCTTATTAGTCATCAATTTTATACGAATCAGTGTACACATGTCAATCCCAATCGCCCAATTCAGCACACCACCATCCCCACCCCACCGTGGTTTTCCCCCCTTGGTGTCCGTACGCTTGTTCTCTACATCTGTGTCTCAACTTCTGCCCTGCAAACCGGTTCATCTGTACCATTTTTCTAGGATCCACATACATGCGTTAATATACGATATTTGTTTTTCTCTTTCTGACTTACTTCATTCTGTATGACAGTCTCTAGATCCATCCACGTGGCGACAAATGACCCGGTTTCGTTCCTCTTTATGGCTGAGTAATATTCCATTGTATATATGTACCGCAACTTCTGTATCCATTCGTCTGTCGATGGGCATTTAGGTTGCTTCCATGACCTGGCTATTGTAAATAGTGCTGCAATGAACATTGGGGTGCGTGTGTCTTTTTGAA
>NC_041224.1:178830520-178830997 GCF_002837175.3 Physeter macrocephalus
CCCATTTGTTTATTTCTGTTTTTATTTCCATTACTCTAGGAGGTGGATCAAAAAAGATATTGCTGTGATTTACATCAAAGAGTGTTCTTCGAATGTTTTCCTCTAAGAGTCTTATAGTGTCCGGTCTTACATTTAGGTTTTGAATCCATTTTGAGTTTATTTTTGTGTATGGTGTTAGGGAGTGTTCTAATTTCAATATGGTCTTGATTACTGTAGCTTTGTAGTATAGTCTGAAATCATGGAGTCTGATTCCTCCAGCTCCTTTTTTTCCATCAAGACTGCTTTGGCTATTCGGGGTCTTTTGTGTCTCCATACAAATTTTAAGATGATTTGTTCTAGTTCCGTAAAAAATGTCATTGGTAATTTGTTAGGGATTGAATTGAAGCTGTAGATTGCTTTGGGTAGTATAGTCATTTTCACAATATTGATTCTTGCAATCCAAGAACATGGTATATCTCTCCATCTGTTGGTATCATC
>NC_041224.1:178831128-178831960 GCF_002837175.3 Physeter macrocephalus
GTTGAGGTAGGTTCCCTCTATGCCCACTTTCTGGAGGGTTTTTATCATAAAGCGGTGTTGAATTTTGTCCAAAACTTTTTCTGCATCTATTGAAATGATCATATGGTTTTTATTCTTCAGTTTGTTAATATGGTGTATCACATTGATTGATTTGCGTATATTGAAGAATCCTTGCATCCCTGGGATAAATCCCACTTGATCATGCTGTATTATCCTTTGAATGTGCTGATGGATTCTGTTTGCTGGTATTTTGTTGAGGATTTTTGCATCTATATTCATCAGTGATATTGGTCTGTAATTTTCTTTTTTTGTAGTATCTTTGTCTGGTTTTGGTATCAGGGTGATGGTGGCCTCATAGAATGAGTTTGGGAGTATTCCTTCCTCTGCAATTTTTTGGAAGAGTTTGAGAAGGATGGGTGATAGCTCTTCTCTAAATGTTTGATAGAATTCACCTGTGAAGCCATCTGGTCCTGGACTTTTGTTTGTTGGCAGATTTTAAATCACAGTTTCAATTTCATTACTTGTGATGGGTCTGTTCACATTTTCTGTTTCTTCCTGGTTCAGTCTTGGAAGGTTATACCTTTCTAAGAATTTGTCCATTTCTTCCAGGTGGTCCATTTTACTGGCATAGAGTTGCTTGTAGTAGTCTCTTAGGATGCTTTGTATTTCTGCGGTGTCTGTTGTAACTTCTCCTTTTTCATTTCTAATTCTATTATTTGAGTCCTCTCCCTCTTTTTCTTGATGAATCTGGCTAATGGTTTATCAATTTTGTTTATCTTCTCAATGAACCAGCTTTTAGTTTTATTGATCTTTGCTATTGTTTTCTTTGTTT
>NC_041224.1:178832542-178839018 GCF_002837175.3 Physeter macrocephalus
TGTTTTTTTTCCCTGTAATTCATTTCTAATCTCATAGCGTTGTGATCAGAAAAGATGCTTGATATGATTTCAATTTTCTTAAATTTACTGAGGCTTGACCCAAGATGTGATCTATCCTGGAGAATGTTCCGTGTGCCCTTGAGAAGAAAGTGTAGTCTGCTGTTTTTGGATGGAATGTCCTATAAATATCAATTAAATCTATCTGGTCTATTGTGTCATTTAAAGCTTCTGTTTCCTTATTTATTTTCATTTTGGATGCTCTGTCCATTAGTGTAAGTGAGGTGTTAAAGTCCCCCACTATTATTGTGTTACTGTTATTTCCTCTTTTATAGCTGTTAGCAGTTGCCTTATGTATTGAGGTGCTCCTATGTTGGGTGCATATATATTTATAGTTGTTATATCTTCTTCTTGGATTGCTCCCTTGATCATTATGTAGCGTCCTTCCTTGTCTCTTGTAACATTCTTTATTTTAAAGTCTATTTTATCTGATATGAGTATAGCTACTCAAGCTTTCTTTTGATTTCCATTTGCATGGAATATCTTTTGCCATCCCCTCACTTTCAGTCTCTGTGTGTCCCTAGGTCGGAAGTGGGTCTCTCGTAGACAGCATATAGATGGGTCTCGTTTTTGTATCCATTCAGCAAGCCTGTGTCTTTTGGTTGGAGCACTTAATCCATTCACGTTTAAGGTAATTATCAATATGTATGTTCCTGTGACCATTTTCTTAATTGTTTGGGGTTTGTTTTTGTAGATCCTTTTCTTCTCTTGTGTTTCCCACTTAGAGAAGTTCCTTTAGCATTTGTCGTAGAGCTGGTTTGGTGGTGCTGAATTCTCTTAGCTTTTGCTTGTGTGTAAAACTTTTGATTTCTCTGTCAAATCTGAATGAGATCCTTGCTGGGTAGATTAATCTTGGTTGTAGGTCCTTCCCTTTCATCACTTTAAGTATTATCATGCCACTCCCTTCTGGCTTGTAGAATTTCTGCTGAGAAATCAGCTGTTAATCTTATGGGAGTTCCCTTGAATGTTATTTTTCATTTTTCCCTTGCTGCTTTCAATAATTTTTCTTTGTCTTTAATTTTTGCCAATTTGATTACTATGTGTCTCAGTGTGTTTCTCCTTGGGTTTATCCTGTATGGCACTCACTGCGTTTCCTGGACTTGGGTGGCTATTTCTTGTCCCATGTTAGGGAAGTTTTCCACTATAATCTCTTCAAATATTTTCTCCAGTCCTTTCTCTCTCTCTTCTCCTTCTGGGACCCCTATAATGCGAATGTTGTTGCGTTCAATGTTTTCCCAGAGGTCTCTTAGGCTGTCTTCATTTCTTTTCATTCTTCTTTCTTTATTCTGTTCCACAGCAGTGAATTCCACCATTCTGTCTTCCAGGTCACTTATCCATTCTTCTGCCTCAGTTATTCTGCTATTGATTCCTTCTAGTGTAGTTTTCATTTCAGTTATTGTATTGTTCATCTCTGTTTTTTCTGGAGTTTTATCTTGTTCCTTCATCTGGTACATAGTCCTTTGCCTTTTCATCTTGTCTGTCTTTCTGTGAATTGGTTTTTGTTCCACAGGCTGCAGGATGGTAGTTCTTCTTGCTTCTGCTCTCTGCCCTCTGGTGGATGAGGCTATCTAAGAGGCTCGATGGGAGGGACGCCGTTCTGTTAGTCTTAGTTGCTTCTCTGGGGTCATATGTATTCTTAACCCATTATAGTCCAGGTTGAAGGAATGATATTTCACATATAACATAAAATGCTTACAGCAATATAATTCCATTTATGCCCTGCAATCCTTTGGACTACTATTGTCATAATTTTTGCTACTACATATGTTTTAAGCCTTATTGTTTACCAAGTAAATAATTAAGTGTCTTTTAAGGAATTAGAAAAATAGCTTTTTTATATTTATTTACATAGTAACCATTGCCAATGCCCTACATTCCTCTCTGAAGGTCAGAATTTCCTTCTGTTATCATTTGTCTTCAGTCTAAAGAATTTCCCTTAGCATTTCTTACAGTATAAGTCTGTTAGCAAGGGATTCTCTTGGATGTCATTTGCCTGAGAATGTCATTATTTCTCCTTATTTTAATTTTATTTATTTATTTATTTTTTATTTTTATTTTTATTTTTTGTGGTACGCGGGCCTCTCACTGTTGTGGCCTCTCTCACTGTGGAGCACAGGCTCCAGACACACAGGCTCAGCAGCCATGGCTCATGGGCCTAGCCGCTCCATGGCATGTGGGATCTTCCCAGACTGGGGCACAAACCCGTGTCCCCTGCATCGGCAGGTGGACTCTCAACCACTGCGCCACCAGGGAAGCCCTCTCCTTATTTTTAAAAGACAATTTAGCTGAACACAGAATTCTAGAACGACTTTTTTCTTTCAGCACAATGTTGTTCTCTTATCTATGACCTCTTTTTTTCTGATAAGAAGTCAGTTAATGCTTTCTTTGTTCTCCATGTATATAATGTGTCTTTTTCTTTCACTACTTTTACGATATTTCCTTTTATCTTTAGTTTTCACAAGTTTTACTATGGTATATCTGGGTGTGGTTTCCTTTTTATTTGCTCTCTTTCAGCCCACTGAGAATCTTAGTTAATGCTTTCAATTAAATTTTGAATTTTTTTTACTACTATTATTTAAAATATTTTTTCTGCCCCATTTGACTTTCCTTTTCTCCTAGGACTTCGATCACAGAAATATTAGGTTGCTCGAAATCATTCCCCAGTTTATTGAGGCTCTGTCCCGTGTTTTAAAAATCTTATTCTCTCCACGTCTCAGTTTGGTTAGTTTCTATTGACCTGTTTTCAAGTTCACTAATGCTTTCTTCCCTGGTGTCCAGTCTGACATGCAACACATTTTTCACTTCAGCTATTGTGTTTTCCAGTTCTAAAATGTTCATTTGATTCTTCTTTTGAGTTTTTGTTTCTCTCTTGATATTTCCCATCACAGTGGGAATATATACACAATCAATCCATCTTTTCCTGTAAAGTTTAAAAAACATATCTATAATACTTATTTTAAAGTTCTTGTCAAGTAATTCTGACAGTTGGGTCATCTGTCAGTTTGCTTCTTCTGACCAATTTTTTCTTTTGATTATGGGTCACATTTTCTTGCTTCTTTGCATGTTTGGCAATTTTAAATTAAATAATGGACATTGTGGTTGATATATTGTAGAGGCTCTGGATTCTGTTATTCTCCCCTGAAGAATGTTGCCTTTCGTTCTAGTGTCAACCAAATTACCAGCAATCACCTTGACCTTGTGGAAGTAAGTTTGGGTTTAGGCATTGAGAGGGCAAGTTTATTGCAATTTTCTCTTAGTCCTACAGTGCCACCCTAAGTTCTAGGACATGATCCTTACGCCCAAGGCATATCCCTTCTTTGGCTTCAGTTGAAGGACTAACACTGCAGAAATTGAACTTCAAATTCTGTATCCCTTGAACTGAGCAGCCAATTAAATTTCTGCTCTCATTTTAAAGGCTGTTAGTGTTGCTTTTCACTGATATCTTTGGAGTGTGCATGTACAATATATGAGTCAGCCAAGAGACATCTGTATGCAGATTTCAGGATATCTTCTTCCACCCTGTGCTCTCTCTTTTCCCGGATTTCCTCCCTCACTTTCTAGCTCCTCCAGTTTCTCTGAATTCAGACCTTGACTCCTCAGCCTCTTTAAACTGTCACTTTCTTCCTTATCTCTATTCCTGCATGCCATATAAACTGGAGAGTGCCTCCAGGGCAAAAGCCCATTACACGTCTCATCTATTGTTTCCCTTGTTTTAAGTGTCCTATTCTTTCAAGTTTTAGCCCATTGTTGATTGTTCTTAAGTGTCTTCAATTAGTTGTTTTTATGTTTTGTCCAGGGTGTAATTATTGTCAGGAGAAATCATGGTCTGTTATAAGCTACCCCACCATTATTGGACTACTCAGACTTTTAATTTGACTTTAACTTAAAAATATTATTATAGACTCATTGGAAATTGCAAAAATAGTACCTAGAGTTCAATATATTGTTCTCCCAGCTTCCCTTAATGATGATAGCTTTAGTGCAATATCAAAAAAAGGAAACTGATGTTGGTACAATATTTTTAATTAGACCACAGACCTTACTTAGTTTCCACCTCCATTCGTGTGTGTGTGTGTGTAGTTCTATGCACTGTGATCCCTTATATAATTCATGTAACCGTTTATCACACAAAGGAGCTCTCTTGCACTATCCCTTTATATTCTCACAACCCCTTCCATTCTTGTCCCTGAGAAACCATTAATGTGTTCTCGATTTCTATATAGTTGTCATTTTAATAATGCTATGTAAGTGTAATTACATAGTGTGTGAGATTTTTCAGATTGACTTTTTGCACTGAGCACAACATCCTTGAGATCCATCCAGGCTGTTGTATGTACCAAAAATTGGTTCCTCTCTTTTCTTTTTAAATTTTTGAATTTTTAAAAATAAACATATTTTAGAACAGTTTTAGATATACAGAATTATTCCAAATGTAGTACAAAGAGTTCCCATATATCCCCTACCCAGTTCCTCATATTATTTACATTTTACATTAGTATGGCAATTTGCCACAACTAATGAGCCAATATTGATGTGTTTTTATTAACTAGAGTCCATATATTA
The DNA here is from genome assembly GCF_002837175.3 of Physeter macrocephalus. Taxonomy (NCBI): domain Eukaryota; kingdom Metazoa; phylum Chordata; class Mammalia; order Artiodactyla; family Physeteridae; genus Physeter; species Physeter macrocephalus. The sequence goes on from NC_041224.1 coordinate 178,837,163, forward strand.
TTCAGATTTCCTTACTTTTCCCTTAATGTCCTTTTTCTGTTCCAGGATCCCCCCAGGACTCCACATTACATTTAGATGTCATGTCTCCTTAGGCTGCTCTTGGTTGTGATAGTGTCCAAATAAAATTTCCTTTTATTTTATTATTTTATTTTTGAGAGTTTTGAGGAGTACTTGTCAGGTATTTTGTAGAATGTTCCAAAATGGGGATTTGTCTGACGTCTTTCTCATGATTAGAATGGGATAAAGTGTCTTGGGGAGGAAGGCCACAGAGTAAAGTGACATTCTCATCATATCGTATCAAGGGCACATACTATCAATATACCTTATCATTGTTGATGTTGACCTTGAACACCTGGCTTGGGGTCATGTTTCTCAGGTTTCTTCCCTATGGACTTACTCTTTTGATTTCCCCAACATACTGTCCTCTTTGGAAGAAAGTCACTATGGGCAGCCCACACTTGAGGAATGGAAGATGTGTCCCCCCTCCTGAGAGCTAAATGTCTAAACAATTATTTGGAATTCTCCTGCACAGGAGATTGTTTATATTCAGCCATCCATCCAACCATTCATTCATTCATTCATGTCAGTATGGACTCGTGGATATTTAGTTTATACTTAAGCTTATAATCCAATACTACGTTTTTATTTTGTTACATTGGGAGCTCTTTGAATTGGCTGCTTTATCCCATTGACATATGTCAGGTCATTGTGACTTTTCTCATTTGGTTTGATTTTTAAGCACTTTCTTACTTTCTGGCACTACAGGATGCTCCAGGCACATCTTGTACTTCCTCAACTCAGTCCTACAATCAGCCATTTTTCCAAGAAACTCTGGTTCCTTTTATTGGATAATGTTACTAGATGGCAACATCTGGGTACAAGATGTGTTCATTGCTACTGGAGACTCATTGCTTCTCAGCCCTCTAAGCCAATAGAGCAAGGAGATGTGTTTGCTTATATCAGTACTAACTCATGTATATGCACATCTATACATATCTCTATATGGAACCATCTGTGTTTATATTACACTAAGCACAGTTCACACTGATGTCTCCAACCCTACTGCATTAGCACATGGACCATTCTAGACTCCTCCCCTTATTCATACGTAACTTCTCACTCAGACAATGAGAAATTTGGTTCCTACCATCTGCCATCTATTTTTTAATTGTTCAATTCCAGTGTACATGCATAGTGGTTTCACAATTGTTTACCTACACATCCCCTATAGGAAACAGCTCCTTGAAGTAGAATATCATGCTTACATGAATTCTTTTGCCTTCGGTCTTACAGACTCCACTATTTTCAAAGTTACTTACCGCCATCCCATTCCCTTCAGTGAGGTCTTGTCATACATTTGTAATATATTTAGATTATTCTGTCACAGTCTGCGCTTTATCCTGAGATGCCTCAACCCCTAAATGATTTTTTAATTTGCATATATTACAGTTTGTGCTATAAAGTCCTATGGGTTTCAGTCCAAAAGTGGGCAGAAGACCTAAATAGACATTTATCTGAAGAAGATATACAGATTGCCAACAAACACATGAAAAGATGCTCAACATCACATTACATTAGAGAAATGTAAATCAAAACTACAATGAGATATCACCTCACACCAGTCAGAATGGTCATCATCAAAAAAATCTATAAACAATAAATGCTGGAGAGGGTGTGGAGAAAAGGGAACCCTCTTGCACTGTTGGTGGGAATGTAAATTGATACAGCCACTATGAAGAACAGTATGGAGGTTCCTTAAAAAACTAAAAATAGGGCTTCCCTGGTGGCGCAGTAGTTGAGAGTCCGCCTGCTGATGCAGGGGATACGGGTTCGTGCCCTGGTCCAGGAAGATCCCA
>NC_041224.1:178839090-178845817 GCF_002837175.3 Physeter macrocephalus
GAGAGGGTGTGGAGAAAAGAGAACCCTCTTGCACTGTTGGTGGGAATGTAAATTGATACAGCCACTATGGAGAACAGTATGGAGGTTCCTTAAAAAACTAAAAATAGAACTACCATACAACCCAGCACTCCCACTACTGGGCATATACCCTGAGAAAACCATAATTCAAAAAGAGTCATGTACCACAATGTTCATTGCAGCTCTATTTACAATAGCCAGGACATGGAAGCAACCTAAGTGTCCATCGACAGATGAATGGATAAAGAAGATGTGGCACATACATACAATGGAATATTACTCCGCCATAAAAAGAAACAAAATTAAGTTATTTGTAGTGAGGTGGATGGACCTAGAGTCTATCATACAGAGTGAAGTAAGTCAGAAAGAGAAAAACAAATACCGTATGCTAACACATATATATGGAAACTAAAAAAAAAATAAAAAGGTTCTACCTAGAGGCAGGACAAGAATAAAGACACAGATGTAGAGAATGGACTTCAGGACACAGGGAGCGGGAAGGGTAATCTGGGATGAAGTGAGAGAGTGGCATGGACATATATACACTACCAAATGTAAAATAGACAGCTAGTGGGAAGCAGCCGCATAGCACAGGGAGATCAGCTCGGTGGTTTGTGACCACCTAGAGGGGCGGGATAGGGAGGGTGGGAGGGAGATGCAAGAGGGAGGAGATATGGGGATGTATGTATATGTATAGCTGATTCACTTTGCTATAAACCAGAAACTAACACACCACTGTAAAGCAATTATACTCCAATAAAGATGTTGAAAGAAAAATTTCTATGGGTTTGACAAATGTATAGTGTCATGTATCCACCATTATAATACAATACAAAATACTTTCACTACCCTAAAATACCCCTTGTGCTTCACCCATTTAACCCCTCCCCCCAACCTCTTAGCAACCTCGGATTTTTCACCATCTCTATAGTTTTGTCTTTCCCAGAATATCATATAATTGGAACCCTACGGTATGTAGCCTTTTTAAACAGGCTTCTTTCACTTAACAGTATGCTAAACAGTATAAATTCTTTCACTTATAAATTCTTTCCATCATGTCTTTTTGTGACTCAGTAGACCATTTCTTTTTATTGTTGAATAATATTCCGTTGTGTGGATGAACCACAGTTTGATTACCCATTCTGCTAGGAAAGACACCTTGGTTGCTTCCAGTTTTTGGCAGTTATGAATAAAGTTTCTGTCAACATTTATATGCAGGTTTTTGTGTGGACATACATTTTCAACTCGGTTGCATAAATACTGAGGAGTTTGTTGGATCCTATGGTAAGACTATGTTTAACTTTGTAAGAAACTGTCAAACTATCTTCTTAAGTGGCTGTGCCATTTTGCATTCTGACCAGCAACACGTGAGATTTCCTGTTGTTCTGCACCCTCAGCAGCAGTCAGGTATTGGATTTTAGGCAACCTAGTGGGTATGTTGGTATCTCATTGTTGTTTTAATTTGCAATTCCCTAAGGACACAAGATTTTGAGCACCTTTCGTATGTTTATTTACTATGTGTGTATCTTCTTTGATGAGGAGTCACTTCAGATCTTTTTTCTATTTTTCATGTAGATTGTTTGTTTTCCTATTTTTGAATTTTAAGAGTCCTTTGTTTATTTTGGATACAAGTCCTTTAGCAGATATGTGTTGTGCAAATATTTCCTCCCAAAACGTGGATTGTATTTCCATTCTCTTAGCAGTGCCACTTGCAGAATAGAAGTTTTAAATTTTAATAACATCCAATTTATCACCTTTTTCCTTCACAGAGTATGCTGTTGGTGTTGCATGTAAAAGTTCATCTCCAAACCCAAAGTCAAGTAGAATTCTTCCCATGTTTTCTTCTAGGAGTTTATAGTTCCCTATTTCAAGTTTAGGTTTATGATCTAGTTCCCTTTTATTTCTGAAGAATGTTTTTTTTCTAGATATTGGATTTAGGGATTGACAGTTCTTTTCTTCCAGCACTTGAAAAATGTGCCACTTCCCCCTGACCCTCATGAGAAATCTGCCTTCATTTGGACTGGTGTTCCCCTGAATATAGTATGTCGTTGCTCTCTGGTTGATCTCAGGAATTCTTTGTCTTTAGATTTCAGAAGTTTGATTACGATGTTTCTTGGCATGGATTTCTTTGGGTTCATTCTATTTGGATTCACTCAGCTTCTTGAATCTACAGGTTGATGCCTTTTGCCAAATTAGAAGAATTATCAGCCATTCTTTCTTTAAATCTTTTTTCAGCCCTACCTCTTTGTCCTCTCCTTCTGGGACTCCAATGACATGAGTGTTAGAACCTTTGTAAGAGTCTTACGTTGTTGAGTTTCTGTTTATTTATTTGGCTTTTTTTTTCCAGTCTATTTTCTCTCTGTTTCTCAGGCTGGTCCTTCTTTGATTCTACTGACCTCTCTGAGTTCACCGCTTCCTTCCTTTGTTATCTCCAATCCACCCTCGAGTCCATTTAGTGATTTTAAAATCTCAGTTATTGTATTTTTTTTAGTTGCAAAATTTCCCCTTGGCGTTATTTTATATCTTCTACTTCTTTGCTGAGATTTTCTGTTTTTTTCGCTTGTTTGGAGTGTGTTCACAATGGCTGTAGAAACGTTTTTGTGATCGCTGCTCTATAACCCTTGTCAGATAATTTCGACATCTGATTCCTCTCAATGTTGGCATCCGTTGATCATTGTTTCTCTTTCAGGCTGTGATCGCCTGCTTCTTGCTATGATGAGTGATGCTTTATTATACCCAGGATCTTTGGGGTATTATATAATGAGAGTCTGGACGCTATTTAATCTCTGTTTAGGTCTCTTTGTTTAGGTGTCGTGTGCATGCCTGGTTGGGGGTGGGTGCTCAGCTTCCTGCCTGATGCCTTGAACACCACCTGCGCTAAAGTGATTCTCTGACTCTCACCCCCTTGTTACCAAAAGGTGAGATTGGAAGTTCAGTTCCCCCCCCCCAACCCTACTGATACCTCCTTGCCAAAAGCATAGCACTACCGTGCAAACTGCCTGCTTGCCACTGGGTGGAGGTTGGGGTTCGGCTCCCCATTGGTCCCCACTGGCACCAACTGGGGGGAAGTCAAATTCCAAATGGCACCATCTCACACTGCCTCCGGGATTCTGAGTCAGGGGGAATGTTCAGCTCTCAGCTGGACCCCGCCAACTCTGTTATGGGAGGAGTGCATTCACTGAGTTCTTGCTGTGTCTTGCTGCTGCTTGGGTAGGGGGTGGTTCCTTGCTGACTCCCCCGGCAGGGAGACGGTTTTCTCATTGGCGTTTGTCTCCACTAAGGCAGGTATCTTCAAAAAGGGTTTCTGCTCTGCTAAGCTGCCCTTTTTCCCTTTGGCTACAGGCAGCAGGCTCTTCTGGAGGATTTTTTGTCCATGCCTCAGCATCCAGTGAGGGTTGTACCAGTGCAGGATGGATGGAAGGCAGAGAGAAAGCCCAGGGGCCACGTGCCACGTGTGCCTGAGTCCTAAGTCCCCTTGGCCATCCTTCAGAATCTCCCCAATTTTGTTACTTTATGTCCAGGGTTTTTATTTATTTTTTTTTAATTGTAAAGGGGAATAAGGAAGAAGGGGGTTACTCCATCTTGGATGGAACTGGAAATTTCCATTTTAACTGCCCCCCCACCAACCCTTTTAGAAGGAAACAGAGTTCTTAGGTTCCCCAAATAGGCCAGTGAACCCTCTCAGGGACCACAACCCTTGGTGTGGAAAACACTTGAGAGGTCCCTGCAAAGAGAAGTTTTACCTTTATAACTGTCAAAACAATTTTTAAAATTGTTATTAAAAACAACACACGCATTCAAAATATTCTCATAGAATGTGTAAGCTCCTGAAGCTCTGAGCCCAGACCTAGAAAACTCGGTTTGAGGGGAGGAGGGAAAGTGGACTCCGGTGCATGTCCCTCTCCGCACCTTGCCAGGTCTCCACGGCGGCTGTCCTCCTGCACCTGACCCTCCTTCCACTTCTGATTCCTGATTCTTAGCTCTTCTCAATGTGGCAAAGAAATGATGCAGACCCGGGTTCAATTCCTGTCCCTGCCACCCACTAACCGAGTCCCAATAATGCTGCAAAAATGGGATAACATTTATACAGACCTTATGGGGCAGCTGTGATGATTAAATTAAATAAGCAGGTAAAGATGAGAATTCAAGGGTGAACAGTAGGTTCCCAATAAACATTTGTTAAATGGATGAAAAGAGGGTCTGGCACAGTGGCTGGCATGTCGACGTCGATTCTTAACATAAGGTGGTGTTTCTGCCTGATGTGTCCTTCTCATCCTTCTGGGCTCTTCTCCAGGAGCCATTCCTTGACTGCCCCCAGGACACAGGGACCCCTTCCTCGATCCCTTACTGCCTGTTTTCGGCTCTATGGTGGCCCGTGTCACTCTGCACTCCGCTTGCCTCTTCTGGTCTTGGTGCCCCTGGAGACTGGACCCTCCTTGAAGGGTTCATTTCTTGCTCTATCTATGGGATCTGTGAACACCATAGCATCACTGGGGGCAGCGGGGCGGCAGAAGGGAAGAATCCTAAGGCTCGTGCCCTAAGGAGCATTACCGATGAGTGGGTGTGAGCGGAGGGAGAGCCGACAAGGAGGACTGAGATGGGACAGCTGATGCCACAGATGCCAGGGAAGAAGAAATTCTTAGGAAAGAAAGGGAGACGTTGGATCTGGTGACACGGATGCTGTTGGTGACCCTGCTGGCGTTGTGTGATTGGCTTGGGGGTGGTGGGTGTGGGGCTAAATGAACACTGCTCCTGGTGCAAGGTACTCCCCGGCTTTGTCCATGGCCCAGCACAAGTGATCCTTCAGGAGATGCGTCCAAAGCAGCAAAGCCTGGACCCTGCCTCCCTGCACAATGCCCCTCCTTTTCCAGAAACATTCACAAAACCCACAGTGTATCTAACGATCATAGCAACTATTGCCAGCATCGTCACCAGAGCCACAACACCCGCTTACAATCAATGAAGCAGCCCCATCCCTTATCGAAGACAAGCTCGGGTACTTCTTCCCCACCCCGTGGTACAGAGGAAGAGACTGAAGGCCAGAGTGCAGACCACCATCCAAGCTCAGCTCTGCCTGCAGCCAGCACCCACCGTCACCCCAAGTCACTTCACTGGGAGTGAAGATTCACGGGAGCCAGCCACAGCGGACTCCGGGATTTGGGAGGAGGGTGGCCGGGTCTGGGGTGACTCCAGATTCTGTGCTGTGAGAGAGGGAAGCAGGCAGTGGCTGGCTTTACAGCCGAAACGTCTTCCAACTGCAACCCCAGAAGTGACCTCTTCTCAAGGCTCAAGACGGACGCACACTCATTTGGAGAGAGCATTTGCCCTGCAGGTTTCCTATGGAGAGTGGGGCACGATGCTCTCCCTGGGAACCGTGCGGTGAGAGCAGATGCCCGCCACCTCCCTCCCTCAACCCCAATCAAGAAGGAACAGAAGCATCTGTGCAGCCCGTCCAGGAGCCCCCGTCCCTGAAGGCAGCGACCTGGCCTCCGTGAGGTCACAGACACCGCCCAGCCCTCTTGCCGTGTCACCCTGGACTGTGCCCACACTTCGACCAACTTGGTAAACGTGTTGAGCAACTACTGCATACCTGATGTATTAGTTTCCTACTGCCACTGTACCAGATTACCACAACTTCGTGTTTCTAAACAATACACATTTATTATCCTACAGTTCTGGAGGTCAGAAGTCTGGAGGCTTTATGGGGCTAAAATTGACATGTCGGGAGGCTGTATTCCTTCTGGAAGCTCCAGGAGAGGATCTCTTTCCAGCTCCTAGAGGCCACCTCCATGCCTCGGCTCAGGCCCCCATCACGCTGACCTCGGCTTTCATGGTCACATCTCCTCGGACTCTGACCCTCCTGCTGCCCTCTTATAAGGACCCTTGTGAGGACACTGGGCCACCAGGATGATCCCAGATCACATCCCCATCTCAAAATCCTGAACTTAATCACACCTGCAAATCACACCTCCCTTTGCCATGCAGATTCGCAGGTAATGGGTATTAGGATGTGGACATTTGGGGGCTGTCATTTTATTCTGCCGACCACACCTGGCTCCCTGCTCAGCACCTCGTGGAACACGGCTCTCGCAGGGCATCAGGGAGCCGGGCACCCAGTTCAAGAGGCAGAGAACTACCAGCTCTACCTGTGGCCTTCCGACAGAAATGTGAACTAGACCCTCTGGCAAACACCCTGTGTGTGTGTCGGGGTGGGTCCAGGCGTGGAGCCGAGATTCCGATGGGATCTCGAGGCACCTGAGGTGTCCACACGCCTAAGAGCTCCACCATCACCTGCCTGAAGGCTTGAAAATGTGGCTGGAACGCCCCCTCGCCCCTGCCCGAATCCCCACGGGCCCCTGCACTTTCATAGCGTGGGCTGATTCCGGGCGCCAGTAATTACTAAGTGAGGTTACAAGCTTCCTGTCGCTGTAAAATTTAACAAGTTGGAGTTCAGCAATAAAAAGGGAACACTTCCCGCACAGCTGTGCACGCGCGGAGCCGCGAGCCCGCATCCAGGGACGCAAACCCCATCCCCGCCTGGGGTTCGGGAGGGTTCGGGGAACCCCGGGCACAGGACATCTTACGCGGAGACCGGGGAGGGGGCGGGGTTTTTCCCGAGCTCCGGGCTGGGAGACCCTCTTGGAACGCTGTCTGCCATCACTTTTTCCAAACGTCGGTCGGCCCTGCGGTGGCCTGAGGCTAGCAGCAT